>NW_019154130.1:12399087-12489389 GCF_002288905.1 Enhydra lutris kenyoni
GCTATCACCACCACCATCATCACCATCACCATCCCCAGTACCATCACATCATCATCATCACCATCATTACTATTGCCATCAACACCATCACCACCACCATCAACACCATCGCCACCACCACCCAAACTTCCACTGATACCACCACCACCACCATTATTCTGATGATCATCACCATCCAGCTTCTCCTCGTCCGCACAACCATCATTGCCATAATCACTCTCATCATTACCATCATCACCATCACTACCAGTATCACCATCCTCCTCCATTGTCACCATCATTAGCATCTTCATTACCATAATCATAATCTTCATAATCATCATCGGATAAGGAGATGGAGGCCCAGAGAGGTTAAATCATTAGCCCAAATTACACAGCTATGTGCAGGAGTTGGGATTCAAACCCAGACTTGTTCTCTAAGTGCTGACTTCTTAACTGCAAAGCTTTCCTGGCTCTCTGCTCTTGAACTCAGATTCAGGAGGAGACAATCTCAGCTAGGTTCTGCAGCCTGGTCATCCTCTAAAGATGGAGATAAGTCATGGCTGAGATGGAACTGACTTCATATCACAATCCAGACCTTCTGACCTGCTCTACCTCACATCTGTCCTCCTTCCCTCTGAGCTCTGTCCTCCTGCTTCCTGACAACGGGCCTCTTTTTAACCCTCCCATCCACTTTCACTCTGACTATAACATCTGTCTGCTCCCCAGCTTCGGGCACCGTGGCTTCTCTGGAGCCCCTCTTGATTTTGGTCCCAGGTATCAAGGCTGACCCTTACCTAGCCCTTTGCTCTACCTTCCCAGCTTTAGGGATTTATAATCCCGGTCCCATCATTTCCCCCAACCCCTAGTTTGCACCGATGGTCATTCGGGATCAATCGGAAGCCAGGGCTCGAGCTCTGAGGGCAGGGCCCCGAATGGCCCCTCCAGCTGCTCACTCGGGGCCAGTCGCACCTCCTCCTTGCTGTGTTTCACAAAGCACTGGTGGCCTGCATCAGAGCCACTTCCACTCTTCTGCGTGGAGAGGTCTGCAATTGTCAGAGGAAACGTTCTGTTTTACCCTCTTGAAAATGTCACCAAACACACTGGGAGTGGTTCTTGATTACAGACATTCCACAAGCCAGTGGTTTACCTACATGGTGATAAACAGAGGAATTTTCTGTTGAGATGGCTGCTCAAAATGTCACTCAGCTCCCGCTCAGCTCTGAAACGCCCGATCTTATGATATCATGTGACTATGAATGGGGCTTCAGCAGAGATGAAAGGCTGATACTGTTCGAGGGTCTGTAACATACCAGGTGCTGGTGGAGAAGTGACTTCATTTACTCTCAACAGACTGTTTTACAGAGGCAAAAACTGAGCCCAGAGAGGTTATGTATGTTTCCCAGGCTCCCACAGTAAGCACAGAGAAGGGCTGAGATTTGAAACTAGGTTGATTGATGCTCGCCCCAGATCCTTCCGTTTTTAAACAGAGACAGGAGAAAGGAGTTACTCCAAGCCAGAGGCTAAAGAGCAAGGAATCCAACCTCTCTTGCTGAATGAGGCCAGTCTGCAAACATTACAGGGAACAATTACCTAGGCAACTCCGAAATGGCTCACATGGCTTGTCTGTTGTGAATCTTCAGGGAGACCTTCTTTTATCCTCACCCTCCTCGCTCCTTTTTTAAGAGCCTTTAACACCTCTGTTTAAATAATGCATTTGAAGTGTTTTGTCAACACAAACTTATTTAAGAGTCCCGTGTGATGAGCTGGGGAGGAATATTTTTAATATGGGACCAAGGGGGACACCCAGGTTGAGCTATTTTGTTTCCGTTCACCCAAGAGCAAAATCAGAAGTAGATTTCCGTAGATTCCCAGCTCCCAGTCTGACAGTGATAACCGGGTCTGAGGGGAAATCAGGCCAATTGCGGTGAATCTGCTCACCCTGGGATCTAGCCACTTAATGGGTTCCTACGGGAACCAGGAAGCTACTGGTTAAGAGAGTGGGCTATCGGTTGGGTGACATCGGGTTCAACTCTTGGCTCTGCTGGTTATAAGTTGTGCAACTTTGGATACTTATGCTGTCTGAATCTCCATCGATTCATCTCTAAAGCAGGTTAATAATACCTAGTTCATGGGGTTGCAGCAATGGTTAAACGAGGTTAAGCTGATAGCCCTTAGCTGTGTGGCACCTGCTGTTACTTTTTCTACTAATGTGTTCATGGGCTGATTAGACAGAAACAGAAAAAGGGAAAATGCTGGTTCTGTATAAAGCCAAGGTTGCTCTAAGCCAGCATGGTCTGGTAGAACTTTCTGTGATGATGGGAACATCCTATGTCTACATTGTCCAATTTTATAGCCACTGGTTACATGTGGGAATGAGTACTTGAAATGTGCCCATGGTTAGCGAGAAACTGAATCTGAAAAAAAATTTTTTTTTTTAATTTATCTGACAGACAGAGATCACAAATAGGCAGAGAGGCAGGCAGAGAGAGAGAGAGAGAGAGGAGGAAGCAGGCTCCCCGCTGAGCAGAAAGCCCAATGCGGGGCTCGATCCCAGGATCCCGGGATCATGACCTGAGCCGAAGGCAGAGGCTTTAACCCACTGAGCCACCCAGGCGCCCCTGAATCTGAAATTTTATCTAATTTTAATGAAATTTAAGTAGCTAAATGTGGCTGGCGGTTATAGCACTGGACAGTGGCCCCTCAAGGACTTGGAACATTAAGTTCCAAGGACTTAATGTCTCAGAAGCCTGGGAAAGGAGGCATTCATCGCTTTTGCTGAGAAAAAGCATGTTCTCTGGGGGTTGGACAGCGCAGGTAGGGATACTCAGACCCTTTCTGAGCTGTCATGTCTTGTTCCCAAGGTACAGGACTTCAGGAATTCTCTGCTTCCCTTCCAGACTCCTACCTCCCATCATTCTCAGTCCTGATCTCCACTCTCTCCTCCTCCCAAAGAGCACCCTGTTGTCTGCTCTTACCTTTATACTTGACCTCCCTGGAATACCCTTTCATCCTCCCTCTGCCAGGAACCAGCTCCTACTCAACCTTCAACACCCACTTCACACCCCTCCTCTCCTGTGGGTTAAACAAGGTCATGAGTGTAAAATGCCCAACACATAGTCAGAACTAATTAAACATGGGTGTCTTCATTGACAACGAAGGTAACTTAAGCTCAGAGAGATTAGGTAACTCATCAAAGTTCGCACTACCAATGAGCAGTGGAGAAAGCCTGAAAGTCAGATGTTTCCTTCTTGCTGTTCCCCTAGCTGAGAGTCACTGAGAACAGTAGTGGTGGGGGAGACATTTGGTTGAGCCACATACTGGTGAAGAACCTCAAATTCAGATTTGGGCTTTCCCTCCAAATGGGGTAGAGGTGTTGAATATATTTATCTGTTGAATGAGAGCCTGGTCACTTTCATGTATCATTTCTTCTTTCAATAAATAAACTGGGAGCCCATAGATGGATGGGATAGGGTCTGTCTTGACTTCTTAGAAGCCTGGAGGGTGACTCTCCTATGCCAGTACTTATGAATGTTGGTCCTGCCCAGCTGTCTGGAGTGGTTTCAGTTTAGATCAGGGTTTCTCAACCTGCAACTATTGGTATCTTGGGAGCTGGACCTATCTTTGTTGTGGGGGGCTGTCCTGGACACTGAAGGATGCTTAGCAGCATCCCTGATCTCTGCCCATTAGATGCCAAGAACACCCTTCTTCCCTCCACAGTCCCTGCCAGTTGCGACAATCCAAAATGTCTCCAGACATTGCCCAATGTCCCTTTGGGGAGGAAGCAAAATGTACCCCTTAGTGAGAGGCATTGGCTTGGCTGTGGCTGAGGACCCAACCTCATGCTTCCTCCACAGTCCCTCCCATCCTTGCTCTATGGCCATCTCTACGTCTATGAGGATTTATTCACTAGTTGCCCCTTGTTCCCAGATGGGACTGAAGAACCTGCCTTCCGTATGTGGCTTCTACCCCTTCTCAGGCATCCATAGCCCCCTGCATAGGCCATCCTCCAGTGGGCTTGCTTTCCAGGGTAGACCAGGATCCCCACAGCCATCATGTGGTCACATTAGGCAGTTCTCACACTTCAGGAGGCATCAGAATCAACCGAGGGGCCTGTTAAAGTCTCTTTGAACTTGCCCCCTAGATAGTCTGAGGTAGCGGGTCTAGATGGGAAGCCTGGAATCTGCATTGTCCAAAGCACCCTGTGTGGTCCACGGACTTCCTTGAAGACCCATCTTCCTGGGAGGGCTATGGGCCTGACTCTAGCAGGGAACAGCAAGGTTCCTTCCTGGTTAAAAATGTCAACATCCTCCAAGCTCCTTCTCTTCTTTCTCCTCATAAGACCAGGCATGGTGCTTTATCTTCCACTCAGCAAGCATTTTCTGTGCTTTCTGGCAAGGACTAAACTAAAGCCTCTTTTCTTCCATTTCGCTAGCTGGACAGTCAACCCCAAGCTAACACAGTCAGTCTGGCATCTCTAGACCTTCCAAAAACTTTCGCCAGCTCTTTCCCACTGAGGCTTCCTGGGGGTCAGGCCTTGGGCTCTCAGGCAGGGCGTGTGGGGGTCCTGGGTCAATGCCACAGGAAGTTTGCACAGGTGCGGGTCACCTCAGTGCTGACCACTAACTAATCCCAAATACCCAGGGTGGGGAGCAGGTGGGCCAGGCCTGTGTGTCATGCACAGTCTGGAGGTAGGGGCTGCCTGCTCTGCCCCGAACAGGCGAGAAGGCTGCTGAGGAGCAGCTGGTCCTGGCAGGAGGCCTGCCGCGTCTCTCCTCAGACATCGCACTACGCTCTGACCCCCTTCTCACCATCCACCCTCCACCTGCTCTCGGATATTGGGAGCGAAGTTAGAGTAGGAAGACTTGGGGGCCGTGGAAAAATGAGTCTGAGGTCTCTGCAAAGCTCTGTTCTAGATCGCATCGTGCTGGAGTGGGGGAAGATGATGAAAGGGGAGACTAGGCTCTTGAGAGCTAGAATTTTACCGCAGTGCTCTAGCTGAGAAGTGAGGTGAGGGCCTCTGAGCTCAGCAACAATCAGTACTATAATTCTTCACATCACAAAAACTGGACGGGATCCTCAAACTCCAGTGTTTACAGCATCCAGGCTGAGCCGATTGGCGGACTCGGGATCCTGGGGAGCTGGAGAGCCCGCGCTAGGCCCCGCCCAGCTCCCCAGGCTGGCTGTCTCCCCACAAATAGAGTTGATGCTAATAGCTCTTCTGATATTCTCTTTATTTTTGAGAGGCTGGAAATCAGTTTCATTGTGAAACCTCTTGCTTTCTCTATTTTGCCACAAAATCATTCTTTAGAAAACTCTGTAGGCCTCCCAATAAAACTTGTAGGCGATCTGGGTGGGACCTTCTATCCCCCGTTTGTGACCTGTGACCTAAAGGGATGTCTGAGCTCCTCCCCCTAGAGTGATGCTCTGGAGAGGTCACATGGAGCAGTGTACCTTCGGGATGGGCTGGACAGGAGGGGGAATGGTCAGCTGCCCGGCCTGTGATGAACGTGCTCGCTACTGACCTTAAGGAGGAACCTGGAAGGAATCTTAGGGCTCATCTGGTCCACATACTACTTTTACAGATGGGGAAACTGAGGCCCAGAGAGGTCCAGGGGCTTTTCTAAAATATGTAGGTGCTGAGTGGCAAAGCAGGGACTCGAAGTAAGGTCACGGAACCCAGTCCAGTGAGACCTCATAGTAATGGCCAGTCGAGGACCTGGGCACCGCATTCTCCAGGGGGCTTGTTGGACGAGTGTAGTGGGCTAAAAGTGGCCCCCAGAGACATCAAGCCCTAAGCCCTGGAACCCATATATGTTACCTTACATGGAAAGGGGGTCTTTTCAGGGGTGATGGAAGTTGAGGATGTTGAAAATGGGGAGATTATCTTGGATTAACTGGGTAGGCCCTAAATGCCATCACATGGATCCTTAGAAGAAGGAAGCCGAGGGAGATCTGCCATAAGAGAGGAAGACCATGTGACCCTGGAGGCAAGAGGCCGCATGCTGGCTCTGAAGGGTCATGAAGGGGCTACTAGCCAAGAAAGGCAAAGAATGCAGCTCTCACCACTGCAGAAGGTAAGGAAACAGATTCATCTCTAGAGCCTCCAGACCTGAGACCTTTGGAGCTGTAGGAGAATAAATGCGGGTTGTTTTAGGCCACCACGTTTGTGATCTTTGTTACTGCAGCAAGGAGCAGGGGAAACTGAGACAGTTTCCTGCCAGGGAAGGGACGGGGCAGGGATGGCATGGGGGGGAGTGCAGAATTAGTGTCCCGGCCCGCACGTTAAGTCACTGCCTACCTCTTTATTCCTACTCACTACGCTCACGTCCCACAGACCTTCTTTCCGTTCCTTGAACATCCTACCTTGTTCCTGCCTCAGGGCCTTTGCTCCTGCTGTACCTTCTGCCAGGAATGCCCTTCCCTAGATTTCACATGGTTCACACCTTCTGGACTCAGTATAAATTTTGCCTTTTTAGGGAGGCTTTCTCTGACTCTCTGATCTAGTTTTGTTTTTGTTTTTTTAAACCTAACCCCAAGCCTTGTTTCTTCAAATCACCATGTTATTATTATTTTTTAATGTTAGTCACCATACAGTACATCATTAGTTTTTGATGTAGTGTTCCATGTCTCTCATGCAATTTCTAAAGTGATTGCCTGAGGCTACCTGTTTATTATTACCTTCTTGTCTATGACTTCTTAATGACAGAGGGTCCTCAGTGGATCCCCAGTTCCAAGGACAGTATCTGGGGCAGAACAGATGCTCAATAAATATTTGTTGAATGAAAGATGGTGAGAAGGCCCCTGGTTACAGGCTGTCTGTGGTGAGCAGGTGGCTGGGTGGGCTTAGTCCGTAGCTCTTTCCCAGAATGAGGGGCTGGGTGCCCACATGACAAAGTGGCAGGGACACAGAGGGAAGAGAGGATAGAGCAAGAGTAACGACTCCATAACTAGGACTCCAATCCCTTCCCCAGGAAAGGACGGACTGGGGAAGCCCCAGGTGTTTAAATGGTCAGGATGAGAATGAAAGCTCACACTGACACTCAGCGCGAAGGCAGTCATCGGAGTCCATGCCAACAGAGTGACTCAAAGCCATGAGTCAAGTGCGGCCAGAGAGGAAGTCCTTTACTGCAGACCGCCCTGGAGTCAGGGCGGTTGTTGGTCGGGCTGAGATCAGTTCTCCGGGGGTGCGATCTCTCATCTCTCTCTCCCTTCCAGACTGAGAAAGTACTCCAGCATCCTCAGCAGCTTGATGGCAAGTGGTCAAGTACGCTGTGGCCGACAGTGCCATCTATGCTGGTAGCAGCCAAGACCATGGGCTCGGGGTCAAGTCCTGGCTTTGCTACTGGTGAGCTGTGTGACCCGGCCCAAGGGACTGCACCTCTCTGAGCCTTGGTTTGCCTATTAGGAAAACAGGTGCTATGAGGAGCAAACGAACTCATCAATGTCAAGACCTTCACATGGGGCCGGGCCCACCTGGAGGGCTCAGTACAGGTTGACCCGCATCACGATGACGAAACACAGGCTTGTAACAAGTGACCTCCTCTCCCCCCGTTAAGCTCATTCTCTGGGCTCGAAATGGACTTCTGTGCCTCCAGCCACGTTCTCTCGCCTGGTCTGTCTTTAACTATAGATGCCTACAGTGAGACGTCCAGGTAGAAGCCAGGTGGCACCCTGTGGCCCGTGCTAGGTGACTCTGGGCAAAACTGCTCCAGCTCTCGGAGTTTCAGTTTTCTCGTCGATAAGGGGACCCCAACCACACAGCCCGCTTAGGGAGCTGAATTCACCACAGCCCTGAAGACACGGGGGTCGGGAAGGTACTCTGTAAGGACCCGAGTGCCCTGCAGGTGGAGGGGAAGTGATCCCAGCACAGGGCGAGGCTGACCGGCTGGTCCAGATGGATGCTGGGCCAGGGACCTTGGCCTCTTTAGAACCCTCCTTCAGGGCAGCAGGCTGAACAACCTGGATATCCTCTGACACGCAGCATTTTAAAGTGACCGCTCCCAAGGGCAGAAGGTCCCAGAAGCCCCCAGATTTCCCTTCCTTACACACCCACACGCTGCCATCACCCGCCAGGTCCACCTTCCCCCAGATCAAGGTGAAGCTGAACCTACACGAACCATCACATCTCCCCCTGGCGAAGGGTCAGCATCCCAACAACAGGACCAGGGATGCCCTGCAACGGAAAGGAACTAGATAAAGCAGGAGAATAGGTCTGCGTCCAAGAGGAAAGAGGGAAGGAAGGAAATGAGGCCAAGAGAACAGGAAAGTCAAGGGCACCGCTGAGAACCAGGGATGGCCCCAGCCTCTGCTTGGTCCCCCAGAAGCCACAGACTGCTGTCTGTGAACAGGATGTGGGGCTCCAGGCCTGGTGGGGGCCATCCAGAAGCCAGCTCTGACCCCACCCCAAAAAGCAGCCTGGATGGGGAAGCCCCTGGAAGGGTGCATCATTCCCAGGCCGCCACGTGCTCCAAGGGGCTCGGACGCTCCCAGGCCTGCCAGGCGCAAGAGTGACCCTGAAGACCGTTCTGTCCCTGGGCTTCCGTTTCCTGACTTGGGATGCTGACACTTAGCACGGCATTTAACTCAGCCACTGGGAGGCAGGCTGGTAATTTCTGAGGGCACATTTGCAACAACCAAAAGTTTGGGTTGTTCCAACGATCTTGAGGGCTCCTGCCATCACAGTGGGAAGGAGGTGGCCTCGGAGGTGGGGGGACATCCTTCAGTGCCAGGGACAAACCCACACAGGGAAGACGGGGCCTGGCTGCTACGCACCTTTTGGACATTCACCCAGATCCAAAGCAAGCTAAGCTTTGATTCCTGAGCCAAGATTCCAATTGGATCGGACATATAAACATGGCTTTAAAATATCCTGAATTTTCCTTGCAGGCCACCACTGGGTCAAAAAAAGACAGGACACCGTTTTATCGGGAGTCCCGTCACCACTTTGGAAAATCCCATCATCACTAAGATTCCTGAGCTAAGATTCCTGAGCCAAGATTCCAATTGGGTCGGACATATAAACACGGCTTTAAAATATCCTGAATTTTCCTTGCAGGCCACCACTGGGTCAAATAAAGACAGGACACCATTTTATCGGGAGTCCAGTCACCACTTTGGAAAATCCCATCATCACATCACTAAGACGACCCTACTGGTGGTGTCTGAGTTGCCAAAACGACACACTTGTGTCAAATCCACATTTGACGCTGTCATGTGCGGGCTAATTCTACGTTTGGGACCAATATCCAAGTACTGATCTATTACATTATAGCTTCTACTACTATAAGTTACTTTTTTTCTTTTAAAGATTTATTTTTTTATTTGAGACACACAGAGAGAGAGAGAGCACGCACACAGGGGGTTGAGGCAGAGGGAGAGGGAGAGAGACACCCAAGCAGACTTTCCGCTAACCAGGGAGCCTGATACAGGGCCTGATCCCACGACCCTGAGATCATGACCTAAGCTGAAACCAAGAGTCGGACACCCAACTGACTGTGCCACCCAGGCATCCCTACAATAAATTACTTTTATGCTTGGTGTCCTTTCTTTTATAGTTAGGGCATTATATTTATTAAAAAATGTAAAGTACGAGTAGGTTATATGATCCATGAATTTGCTCCTTACTAGTAAAGGAGGCATTTTTAAAAAATATTCATTAAAGTGGTAGAAGGTGAGGGAAAGTTCTGAGTCCAGCACAGGTGTGAGTCATCAAGCCAGGGAAACCACATGCTAGCATCAGACAATAATCCTCCTTCGAACTGCTTCCCTCAGCTGAGTTCATGGAGCCCTGGACTTGCCCCGGGCCACTTTCTTCCAAACTATGCCTTCTCCAAAGGGGTGTTTGCTGCTCCTTTTGATCACTGGAATGAAGGCTGTGATGGACGAGGGCAGGTCAAGAGCTGGGGCAGCCTCCCAGTTTGGGAAACTAGGTCCGCCGGAGGAGACCCCATGTCAGACCAGCGTGTCCTCCCTCCACCCTCAGGGAAACAAAGCCTGCTTTTCTGAGTTGGGGTTTGGAGAGGCCCCTCAGGCCTGGCCTATGAGAGGGCTGTGGTTCAAGTCCTTTGTATTTCATGACTTCCGCCAATCCTAGTGTCCCGCACCGGGCTTGTGTGTCCTGCCCTGTTAGCTGGGAGAGGGTCATACTGGCTTCTGGGACGGGGAAGGACCTGCCGGGGACTTCTCCACATCACACAGGGAGATTCAGACTCCTGGTCTGGGGTGGGACTGAAATAAAGCCCCACGGAATTCCGACGCTCCTGACCCCACGCCCGCCCTGCGCCCAGCCAAGACTCAGAACCAAGTGTACGGAATGCTAGATATGGCCCCAGATATAACACCAGATGTAACACTCTTACTCAACTTCCTGCTGCTCCTCCTGGGAGAAGGGGTGTTGAGGAAGAGGGTCTACCCAAGAAACTTTGAGGGGAGGCACTTCGGGTGGTGTCCTGGAAAACCAGGCCAATGACCGAACCTGGATTCTCCAACTGCTTTAGGATTTAAATCCACTGAATGAGACTTGGCGGCTGCTGGCTTCCCAGAAGCTATGTCAAGACTATGTTGTCTTTCCTGTGTGTGCCGCTGAAGGGAGCCCTGGGAGGCGGCAGCGACCCTGAGGACTGGGTTCTTGCCTGGGGTGGGGGTCTCATGCTTAGTCGTGGGTGAACCAGGCCCCAGATCTCTGCAAACCAGGACAGCCCCAAGGACAAATCCTGGCCTCCAGCTCTGGAAAGGAAGGTCAGGATGATAGGGGCTCCCTGACACTTGCCCCACCAAGAGGGTCACACCATGACCTGTGTACTGGGGCCAAGACACGGTCTCCTGTAGAGATGGGACCAAAGGTATGAGGGAGACTCCAAGCTGCCCCAGGAATGCGCAGAAGACAGAAGAGAGCAGGACAGAGGACAGGAGCTCAAAGGGCAGCAGGGGATGCCTGGTGGCTTCTGATACAGGCTCGTCTTCCCTCTTGGTGTCTTGCTGGAATTGGTTTGGTTTTGCCCAGGTGGGAAAAGTTTAAAAAGTTCCAGGAAGCAATGGTGGGGTGAGATGGGGTGCCACAGACTGAGCCCCCCCAAAAGGCAGTTTGGGGGCTGACCCATCAGGAAGGAAGACTAGATCCTGTGCAATTCCTCCACCATGTAAGGCACACTCCTACCTCAGGACCTTGGCACCTGCTGCTCCCTCTGCATGGAATGGCCCTCCTCCATAAAGCTTCAAAGCGCCTTTCTTCCCCTTCTACTGGGTCTTCCAATGTCACCTTCCTGGAGACCTGCCCAGCCTCTCTCTCTAAAATTCACTCTCCCCAATACTTCCCGACCCCTTCCTTGTTACATATATATTCTTAGCACATATCACCGATGGCCTACATATTTTAACATCTTGATCTCATTTATTCTTTGTCTTTCCCACAACACTATAAGCTCCCCAAGATCAAGGGGCTTGTCTATTTCATTCACTCACAAGGTCAGAGGGTTTGTCTGTCCCATTCATTGCTTTACCTCTGGTGCCCAGAGCAGTGTCTGGCCACAGCAGACCTTCAATGAACAATTGTTAAATGAATCGGTGCACATGTCTGGAGAGTTCTTTAATCCAGGTCCCTGAGAGACAACCTGGGGACCTCTACATGCTCTCCAGATACTCAGGGGTCCTTGGACAGAGGGTTGGGAAATCTTGGCCTGGGTTTCTAAGTGGCCCCACACCTCAGCCTCCCCTGTAGTGGGAGGTGGATAAGAAGGAGGGGCTGTAGGGTTAATGCTAATCTAAGATGACAGCAGAAGGGGGCAGAGAGAAATTTCCCTCTCTCTCATATCTCTGGACCCGCTATTCTCTGACCCTTGGCCCACCTGCCAATTCCTCCCCAAAGAAGGTGCTAGAATCACCCAGGTCCCGGTTCCCCTGAATTTGCCGGGTGGGCATTGCCTGTTCTCTTCCTCTCCAGAATCAGGGGGACCGGGACCTGGGTCGTCACGTTCTAGCCTTAGCTCCTGCACAACATAAGTAAGCCCAGTTTTGGGGGAACTGGGGCCAGTTCTCTACTTTGATTCCTCCATTGTTCCAAGCGTCTGTCATAAGGAGACAGCTGGGTTAGGCTGAGGGTTACCCAGGTCTCAGCTCATCCCCTCTCAATTCCCAGGACCTTGGCCTTCACCCTATGCCAAGACTGCCACGGACACGCGCCTCTTGCTCACTGGATGACCCGGGAGAGGCCCCTTCCCTCTGAGCCTCAGTCTTCTGCCCCATGAATTGCAGATCGCAAAAATACCCACCTCGAGGGGTTGCTGGAAGACACGGCATCAGCAACCATGACTCCTAGCTCTGGGTCTCACAGCAAGAGATACAGGCCTGAAGTTACGCCCATTCTGCTCTCACAAGTGCAGTTTTAAGGGGAAGAGGCAAGAGGGGCCGAGCGGATGTGCCTGGGTGAGCGTCTGGAACAGCTCAGGTTGGCTCCCGGGTCCGACACCGAGTAGCAGGACACGCTTCCATACAGGACACACATGCACACACGCCCGTGCGCACACACGCTTGTGCGCACACACCTGCGGCACTTACCTGTCCACCTGGACTTCCGCGTCTTTTGTCTCCGCCTTGGAAGGTCCCCCTCCGTTGATCCCTTTGCTCCCACTGGTGAGAAGACTCAGCACAGGCTCTATCTCTTTGAGCAATTCACTCTTCTGGCTGTCTTGGGGGGCGACCCCGGTGCTTTTCTTGGTGGGGTCCTGGCCTGGGGGTCTGGGGGCCAGGCTGTTGGTGTTCGAGAGTGAGCCCGCTTCCTGCCTGCTGTCATGGGTATGCTGGGGGCCGTTGCCAGGCCCTGTGGTCCCGTCCACGGCCGGCGTGTGCTCCTTGCTGGCTGATGACTGGTGAGAGAGATCGACGGCTGTGGTGGGCAGACCGAGGGGCCGCGTCACCCGGATGGTCTTGGGGGTCCCATCCCCGGTGAAGGTGGTCTCCAGGTGAGTGGTGAAGCCCTCAGGGCCCCTCAGAATGAGGACCACGTGGGTCTCAGAGGCGATGCCCCTGAGTACCTCCAAGGCACTGTCATAGCTCAGGTCCACCAGGGGCTGGCCGTTGACTGCAAGGATGATGTCGCCGGCCTGGATGAGGCCGCTCTGCTCTGCGGCACCCCCTCGGATCAGGTCGGAGATGATCACGGGTGGCTTGCTCACCCGCTCCTTCACCAGGAAGCCCAGGCCCCCCACCTTGCGCTTGAAGAGGCGGACGGAAATGACGTTGGGTTGGATCTGCTGAACACTGAACACCTGACTCTCCATGGTGTCTAGTGTCCGGGGGTCCGAAGACTTAAAATAGGTCAAGCCAAGATGACTTTACCAGGAGGTGCCAGGCTTTACGCCGTGCCGAGAGGAAGAGCCGGGGGCTGGCGGCTCGGGGAGGCTCAAGAAGGAGCTGCTCTTGGGTTCGTCCTCTCCGTCTCTGACGTCAACTCGGCGTCACCCACTCACTCCCATCCGGCCATCGGTGGCATGATTTCATGCGTCTGCCTTCCTCCTTGTTCTCTAGGAAGTGATGGTCGATTGGGCAGACGTCAAGAGAAGCTGTGGGACGTGTCCCTAAGCCACAGGTCAGGCAGACTGGGGAGGAGAAGTGTCTGGTGGATGCGTCTAGATGTGTCTCGAGGTGACGCAAACTCCTGGGCACTATTCTCTGGGCATTGCCGGCCCGTCAGACCTGTGCTGGAGAGAAGGAACAAAGGAGGGGTGAAGCTACCAGACAGAGATTGATGTGGGGCGCCCAGCGCCATCTTCAAAAGCGAGATGGGAAATGCAGCCAACTGAGAAGTCTAGCCACAAGACACTGGGGTTTGGAAGCCAACCTCGAAACGGAATCCTTCCTCCTTGAGGGGATGGGGGCCCCTCCCCGTTAGCTGCAAATTGCCTGGTTTCCTCTCCCATGATCAAAGCCCCCTGAGACCAACAGTCTCCCTGGGGAAACCACTGATAGCCTAGAAATCAAAAGGCAGAAATCACGATCTCATCTCTTATCTCTCCCATCATGAGAAGTCACCGTTCCAACTTGTCTCGTGGCTTTTGGCTCTCTGGGTCTTACCCACATTTTCCACTCGGGTGTCAGGAGGTCAGCCAGAACGGATCCTTGGGCTCTCTGCCCCACCCACTCCCCAAAACCCCACAACAAGCCCACTGGAAGGGGAATGCCGCCAATAGTGTCAACCGTCCTTTCTGACCATCTTGGTAACTATCAACTTGTTCCCGGCTCCAGAGGACACATGACAGACCATTATAAAGGCATCGGGGTATATTAAACACCAAAGACATGGGTCCACACAAAACTTTAGAGGACATCTGTACTCCACAGACTGCCTGTAACCCTAATGGGGAAACACTAAGGAGAGGGGACTGTGTACCCTCAGGGTTATTGTGAGCACACAGTAGGTGCTCAATGAGTACTTGCTGAATGAAGAAAAATCCCAAAAGATTAAGCATAGCGGAGACTTATTGAACAGGTATGCTCTTAATGTATGTACGTGTGTGTATATAAATACATTTGCCTTTGATCCTCATGGTAACCCTTCAACAGGCCTGGGAAGGGCATGCGTTAGTTGTCCAAAGTCATGTAGAAATGATAGCAAAGAGAGGCTTTGAACTCAGGTCAGCCCCTCTCTTGAGCCCGAGCTTTTTAAACTTACACTCCAGTTGAAAAAAGTTCATATTCTGGTTACTTTCTCAACTCCCTCTGGCTCTCCCAGGTTTGGAGAAATGGGGTATGGCTGGGGTACTAAGGGGTGACAGGGAGCCTAGCTGGGGACACTGTGGCCCAGGTGAGATGTATGCACCTGCAGCGTGAACACAGTGGGCAGTTATGGAAGTGTGTCCCATGTGTCTGACCTGGAGCGGGTGATCTGTGGGCTGCGGGGGGAGTGGGGGCGGGTGGGAGGCAGCAGAGAACCCCCCCATCTTGCTCTAGCCCCCCAGTTCAAGCCCAGGTTCCAGCTCTATCCCAAGCACCCTTCACTGCTGGCATCCTCGCCATGCTCAGCGCAAGGAGGGAGCCCCCAGCTGTCACCACTAACAAAGTGACACTCACTCCTCATTTCCCTTTTAGTGAACTCCTGGGGTCATCCGGGGACTGAGGCAGCTGACAAGCTCCCCGTTGCCTCTGTGAGCAGGAGATGGGTGCAGACACCCCCCCCCCCAAGAAGGAGGTGCCCCTTCCTGGATCCCCTTAAGGCGGGGCAGTTAGTAAGCTAGCCTCTCCCTTTTGCAGCCCACGTTATGCAACTCTGCCAGCCCCTCTGTGTGGGTGAGGGAATAATGAATACCCAGGCCCGGCCCGGGCTACGTTCTCCATCTGGTGTCGCGGTGTGTGTGTGTGTGTCTCTCTGTATTCATGCAATGCCCTCGTGCCGTGTCATTTCTCTGCTGGGTGTGTGAGCGTGCGTGGCCCGTGTGTCGACTGGCTGAGTGTCTTTCAGCATCTTGCTGCTGGGGTTCTGGTTTGCGGAGAGAGAGAGAACCATCCAGAACCCCTGTGTCTTTCCTCACTGGGGAGGATAGGTGCTTCCCTAACCCCTTTGCTTCCTTAACTCTCCCAAGCCCCATTTCTTCTGGGTACCAAACCCAGGATGTTGTTGTTTAGCTGGAGGCAGAGACAGCTGGGACCTCTAGCTCTCTCTTGAGTGTCCAACTTTGGCAGTGGACTCCATTCTTTAATTAAAGAAGGGACTCGCAGGTGAGCTTTTGGGAAGGCAAGGTTTCCAAAGAGCTTTTCTCCCACTGCTGGCTTGGGCCAGACCCTAAAAAAGGACAGATCCCGGGCCTAGCTCAAGAAAAAAGAAAAAGGATAAAATGACCCACAAGCCTTCCCAGCCACTTTCAGCTTTTCAAACTCTTTCTCGGCTGGTTTTCAAATCAGGGAGGGCTACTGGCTGGTGCTTGGGAAATTGGGGTGCTGTTTCTCACACTTTGACCTAAGAAAGGCAACCTGATTGTTGGAAGGAACTGGCAAGAGGCTGGGCTTGGGAGAAGCAGGGATATTCAGTGTCTGCGGAGAGAGAGAGAGGAAGAGACGAGCTCTGTGCCTCAGCCAACAGATTCTGAGCTCTACTCACCTGTCTACCTTGATCCTAATAATAATCCCACAACACCCTGTCTCCCTCCTGTTCCTCCACAGAACACAGCCTCATCTGCTGCAGTAATTTTATTTGCACTCTTACCAAGGTCAAGTTTGAATATCCCCATTTTACAGATGAATAAATTAAGCTGCTCTAGGGACCCACTTGTCCCAGCTCATGAATGTCCAGGGTCCAGGAGGCTCCTGCGTCAACGGGGGTGGCTGGTGACCCTTTTGCCCCGGGGAAGATTTTTAAAGCCCCTTCCTGGCTCTCTGTTTCCAGATGAGTTCTTTATTTTCTTGGAACTTCTATTTCCTTATCTGTAAAACGGACTTGTTAAGCAGCCACCCCTTCCCTGGGTAACCAGAAGGAGTAATTAAAACGGCAAGTGCGGGGTATGCAGCAATGTCACCCAGCCAATGCCTAGAAGGAAGGGCTTCCTGTTATTGTTATACAATAGGTAACGATCTGGGCTTCCTGGCTTTTCATTTTAATTTTCTCCACCATCCCAGTTTCGCCACAGGTAGTTTCATGTGCCATCTCGAAGGGGCCCTCTGCTGGAAAGCTGGCGGGATCTGGCACGGGTCGTGGAACAGGGCTCTGAAAACGGGGAGCCGGGTGCTGGGCGGCACGTCCTGCCAAGCCAGCCTCCGCCCTTTGGAGCTGTGATTTTAAACAAATCATATGCGTGCACGCCAGCGTACATACCATGGAAACAATACTTGGACCCGGGCCTCATTCGAGTAGTTCAGCGGTTTTGGGCGTATTTATTTCATTTACCTTGCTGCGAGGAAATTAGCGGCTGACTTTTGGGACAGTTGCCAGCAACAAGGAGGGAGCCAAAATAGGGCAGCGTCTGCTACTACCATCTCACAGTGACCTTGGGCAAGCCACTCCCCATTCTGGGCTGCGTTTCTGCGACCAGGGGGTGGGGACAGTGGCAGTTTCTAGTACTGGAGAGTTTCCTATGAGCTAAGCAGGGTGCCCAGCCCTCTGCATGGGTTCCTTATTTGACCTGGGCAGAGACTGTATGGAGAGACCTCTAGCCGTTACCCATGGATGAGGTGAGTAGGGTTCAGAGAAGGAACCCGGGAGGCAACCTTGGGTCTAGCGAGTGGATTCAGAGCACTCACTGGGGTGAATCCCAATCCTAACACCAACCCCACAATGTGCCTCCTTTTTCTTCCTCCCCAAATCACAACCTTATCGGCTGCCATATTTTTTCATCCTCACTCCAATCAGGGTGACACCGGATTGTCCCCATTTTACAGATGGTGAGATTAAGCTGCTATAGCAGACCTACTTGTCTTGGCTTGTCCATGACCTTCCATTTTTAGCACTGAAAGTCAGAAGACATTGGGATGAAGGGGAGCTCTTGAGATCATCCAACCCAACTTTCATTCGAAAATGAGAGGAGACGGAGGCCTGGAGAAGCAAGGGGTCCATTCAACATGGGTCAGCGACATATGGGAGGGGTGTCTAGGGCTGTGCTCTCCAGTAAGGCAGCTGCTAGCCACATGTGGCCACTGAACCCCCCTTAACTGTGGCTGGTTCCACTGAGATCTGTTGTAAGAGCAAAATACACACTGGGTTTCAAAGGCTAGTTTGAAAAAAAAGAACGTAAAATTGGACAGGTCTAGAGTCTGACCTCTCTGTATTCCCTTAGGCCCCCTTGAGAATCTACTGGTAACTTCACCAGGCAGAAGATAATTCTTCTTTCTAAAGAAACCAGAAAAATGGTATAGAGGGTTAGCAAAGATCTTGCCACTTTTGAGGCTGACCTCAGAGAACAGGCGTGTTGGGGATGGGGCAGGGGAGAAAAATCCACCTAGAACTATGTGAAGAGGGAGGCAACAGTAGGATGTCACCAGGGCTAAGAAGAGAGTCTGCAACATCCCATTGTCTGAAAGTCCTTTGAAGTCTAACCCTCTATACAATGCCTGTTTCTTTAAAAAGAATGAGGCAGATCTCTACTCACAGGTATGAAATGAGCCCACGATACAAAAATACATGTAAATTCTGCATGTGTAAATGCAGAGAATATTCTGGAAGGAATGGGTATCAGTGGTTGCAATTCACAAAGAATATTACAAGTCAGAAGTAGGAGGGAGACATACTTTGCAGTCTATCTTATTTTTCCATTTGAATATCATGTAAGTTATGTTTTTAATTACATGTGTATTACCTTTTAAATGAACAATATCGAAGGAAAAAAACAACACCCAGCCTGTGAACTCCTGGGTGTTTTCCGTTCACACTCCCACCAAATCTCTGATGGGTTACAGCTCTGTTTCCCATCTCCCTCCAATCTTATTTAAAAACAAATCCCAAGTCTCCATGTCTTAAAATCAAAACAAAATACCGCCACCCTCCACACACACAAAAGACCCGCCTCATAACCCTACTGTGCTCTTTAAAAAACGACAACAAAACACCACGAAGCAACCAACTTCCTTATATCTCCCGAACTGCTAATTTGCAGTCTTTCCCCAGAGAGAACACCACCCGGGGAATCAAGCCGATGTGCTTTCTCCCACGCTGACAAGTCATAGCTACAAACCCGCCAACCTCTGCAAATCAGGGGGGTTGAGTTGGCATTCTGTGTCTCAGGGATCCCAGAGACAGGGGCACCTGGTCCCCGTGGGGTACCCCAGACATGTAACTCCCCCAGTTTCACGGCTTCAGTTTGCTGATGATTACCTTGATCTCCCCAGATCTACTGCCCATACCTCTTAAGCATAAGTCAGAGAGAGCGGGATAAGTTCATGGGTGTTTCCAGGCTGAGATGACACCCTGTCGCGAGGCGGTGGGAAACACTCGCTCTCTCACACTGCCGCTTTGTACTACCTCTTTGAAAGGCAATTTGACAGTATCTACCCTACAATTTAAAATACACAGATCTCTGTCCTGGCAATTCAATTTTTAGGACTTTCTCCTGCAGATAAACTGGAAGGAACATCCTTACACACAGAGTTGTTCAGAGTATCAACAGATTAAATACACAATGGCACAACCATACGATGGAGTCCTGTGCAGGCATTAAATAAGGGGGGAGGGATTCGATTTAAAAGGACCAACAAGGAACGCTCTTGAAGACACACTGTTAAATTTCAAAAGATGGACAGCACAGATCTATAAATATAGTTACACATCCGTCCTATGTTTTCATCCATACTTTAATAAGTTTGGAGATGCACTCAGTATCTCTGGAAAAATATCCAAGATACCGGTAACAGTGCTTGCTTCTGGGTGAAGGGACTAGAAGGCTAGGGATAGGATGGGATGGGAGGAAAACTTACTTTTTATTGTATGTTCTTTTTTTTTTTTTTTTTGGTATGTTCCTTCGTAATGCTTATTTATTCATCTTTTACTATGTTTTTGTATCCTATTTTTAAAAAAGAGCACAGTCTTTGAAGTCAGACTGTCTTAGATGTGTACTTAAGCTTCTCCACTTGGCTTTGTGGCAGTGGGCAAGTTGCTTAACCACTCTGAGTCCTGGTTCCTGCATCTATAAAATGGGGATGATAATAGCATCTCTTCAGAGTGTCTGTGAAGATGGAATGATTGTTAACATTTTCTGAGTTCTTACAATATGCCATACACTACAGTAAGTGCCCAGCCGGTGAGCCCTCTTCCCACTACTATTACTAATAATTATCATACAAGCAGCCTTTATTCTATTGGTCATCTATGCTATCACGAGGACCTATGTTGCTTAAAGCCCTCTGTGCTGAAGAACCAAGAAAGCTGTGGACCCACAGGTTGGTCTTACTTTTCAGAGGAGTGAGTCCTCCCACTGAGTCCTTGGAACACTGAAGGGGCGGGATTTGGGGCGTTGAGGCATGGAACTCAAGAAAGGCAGCCAGAAACTCAGGCCCTGGATCTTGGGGGCGAGTCAACACCTCTGGGGTGAGACAGGGATGTCATGGGTCCAGTCCATTATCAGGAGAGAGCTACAGGGCTGTTATCCCCATGTTGGAACAGATCTGGGGAATTACGGAGTCTTCATTTTATCTTCATTTTGCAAAGCTCATTTTTATGAGTGAGTTCAGCCAGCTGGAGAGTACTATATCCATCACAGAGACAGAACACTCCAGGGTTTGGGGCTAAGGTAATTAAATTCTTTCCATCACCCCTCAGTGGCACAAAAGTCACCAGAGATGCACCCCCCTCCCCCCGACCCCCAACAGACATACTCCATTCCTGCGGGTGTCATGGAGTGGTCAAAGGCATGAGAGTTAGAGCCAAAAGACAAGAGTTTGTGACCCACTTCTACTACCTATTGGCCTCAGATTTGTCATCTGTAAAATGGGAACATGACGGTTTCTACCTTGAAGATAGAAACCAGTATATTACATGGGGTAATTAAGTGGGAGTACATTCGATGGGATAATCTATGTAAAATGTGTGGCAGCCCTAAACCACTCTTTTTAGAGTCGCTTTAGATCATACCTCAAGGAAAATGAATGATCTCAAGCCAGATATGTGACTATTATCACAGCCAAGACGATGGCCTCATTACTGTAAAAATGACACACTACCAGTATTAATGTAAAAATGAAATACAAATGGTTGCAAAAAGACAGTGCGTATTTCATACACTCAATTAACCTTCCCCTCTTTTCCTCTTTCTTCCTGCCCTCCCTTTTCCCCCTTCCTCTCTTCCTTCTCCCCGCCCCCCATTCACACCATCCATTTGCTCATTATGAACCCTTATACAGCTCCCACCTGGGCCAGCAAGGAGCTGGGGCACTGGAAATGCAGGGATGGATAAGACAGACAACTTCCCTGTCCTCAGGGCTTACCGTTTGGTGGGGACAGGAACGGGGAGGGTGGAGAGAGGTATTATGACAAATGCAGCATACAGTGCAAAGTGGAAATACAGGGTGTTAATAGCAGCATGGATACGAAGCCTAACAGTCTGGGTGCTAGTGGTGTGGGAAGGCTTCCTGGAGGAAGAGTCAGAATACAGAGCTAGCCACATTGAAGGGGTAGGTGGGGGGAGGGAGGGGTAGAAGAGAGAAGGCATGGAGAAGGGAGACAACAGGCATCTGAGCCACTCCCCCATGCCCTCTCCACTGTGGCAGGAGAAGGAAGCCCGTGTCTTATAAAGCCGGAGAGGTCTTCGGAAGCTGGATCATGTAGCTCTCTTGAGAGCCAAGTTAAAGATTTTGGACTTCATTCTTACAGTGATGACAAGCTCTGAAGGGTTTTGAGGAGAGAAATTCTATGGTCAGATTTAGATTCTAGAAAGATCACTCTGGCTGCTGCCTGGAAAATAGGGCTGAGAGGCAAGGCTGGCTATGGGGAGCCCGAGTTAGGAGGCTGCTGCAGGCCAGAGATGAGAGATGACAGTAGGTAGCATCATGAAGGGAGGAAGTAGGGACACCGGTAGGTTTAAAAGATATTTCGGACGTTGGGTCAACAGTCTGTGGTGACTGAATCGGTGGAGGGGCAAAGGCCAAAGCTTCTGGCTTCTGCAAGTAGAAGGATCATGATGGTGTTTCCTGGCTAAGAGAGCAGAGGGGGGCAGGGTAAAAATAGGGCAAAAGAAAGGATAAGAACGAATGAAACTAATTTGATAAAACTGTCATTCCTGAGTAGTAATAGATAATTTAACTGTGGTCTAGTATACTGAAGAGTCAACATTTCCTGGTATCATTATTTCCATAATTTTGAGAATGGAGATTATAGAAAATAAACACTTGATTTGGCTCATTCCCCAGCCATTTGATTTTGGGTAAGTCATTCAACACTTTGAATGTCAATTTCTTTTTGTGAAATTGAAAAGGTAATAAAACCACTTCCAAGGTTTTTGTGAAGATTCAATGGACAGGTGCTGTAAAGAGCACTCTGTAAACCGTGAATGTCAACTGTCGTAGCAATGTTGAGTCTTTATTTCAGGGAGGACATCAAGAATGGTACCCTTCAGACTGCCGCTCGTGTTAACTTGAGACTCAACCAAGTTTCTCCTCTCATACCTGGTATCCTTGGTTGTCCCTGGTGAAGGAAAACTAGGTTAGGCAAAAGGTGCCCATGGAAGGAAAAAGAAATAAGAATGGTTATTTTAAAGGCAAGAGGGATAATATCTGCTCCTTTAACTTGAAAGTCCCCTGAAAATAGGTCACAGCATCCAGGTAGGTCTGAATCAGTTGCAAATTCGTTTCAGTGAAGAGAGAATACATTAAAGAGAAAACACAAATGGCAATGTTGAGAATGACACCACAAATGTCAGATAGATCAGAAAAAACAATAAATGTAAACGGGTTAAACTTGAGTAAAAGATCCAAGACTCTCAGATTGACTAAATGCATTTGCACCTGCTCTATATTAGCATGGATGTGGGGACAAAGGGCGAAGGACAGGAGGAAAAATAGCTCTCCAAGGCAGGTATGGGTGTGATGTACATTTGCACAGGCAGCATAGGTCTGCTTTGATTTGAAAGATATAATTCACTCTCTTCTGAAAATATGTTAGGGCCAGGTATGTACGAAATAAATATTCACTGAGTAAATGATCTGTTATCCACAGCAATTTTTTTCTTTGAATTTTTATTAATTAGGTTGCACTATATTAAATTAGTAGGTTTGGAAATGATCAAATTCACCACTGTCTTATAATCCAACCTAATATTTTGAACATTCATATATGTAAGCACTTCACTGGATTATCTAATTTCATTCTTGCAACAAATATATGAAAGACATGACTGTATTACTCCCATTTTATAGATGTTGAAACTGAGGCTCAAAGACGTTAACTACATTCCGGAGTTTATCCAGCTACATTCGATGACCAAGACACTGACACAAACCAAGTTTATCTGAGCTCAAAATCTTTGCTTTTTATTTTTAACTTACTAAACTCTTTTATTTGCTGCAATAAAGTTTAGACTCAGATTTTCCAAGCAGATAACTGTATCACCTGCAAATAATGACAGCTCAAATTCTTTGCTGTTGCAACTTTCCAAATACTATGTATTTTTATTTCAGTTGGCCTGATCACCATGCATAATGTTAGTAATTTGTGCTGAAAAGGACTGTGGGGTTTTCTATTTCAACTGCTCACAATAAGGAGTCTATGGACCCTCAGCAGGGCTCGGGGATTGCTGACAATCCTGGAATTGTGTGCACAACTTTTTTGTCTGTCCATATGCATGTTTATATGGGGAGATAGTCCATAATATGCTTTTCTAAGCCCTCCATTACCCAGTAAGAGTAGAAGTCACTGGATTAACCCTACATTTTACAGATGAGAAATTTGAGGCTTATAGATAGGGAAGGATTTGCCAAATGTTCTTAGAGACTGAGTTGGAGTGAGGATCTAGGTCTCTTGTAGGATATCTTCTCAAAATCAAGTTACAGGCTCATTTTCCTTGCTTTCCCCATGAAATCTGGAAATTTACTCAGGGTCCTATATTTGACGGTAATGCTAATTTCAGGATGTGAGCTGCAGCCTTCTTGGTAGATGCTTTTTATGTCTGTTATACTGTTTCTTAATTATTCAAAATAAGCCTGCGCAATCCAGTATCTCCTTATCCCTCCCTAACTAGTGAACTACCTCCAATTATTAGCTCCCTATCCAGATTGATAACAGAGGTTGTGAAGACACCACGACAGGTGAAGGGAGGGTGAAAATCATCACCAAACCGCTATAGGGGTCCACAGACCCCATATCAGTTGCTTGTCAAAGTAAATGTTTAAATGATCAAATTCAAAATTAGGATTAAAAACCTGATTATGCTCATTCAGTATTGATTAACGGAGCCATAAATATCAATGTAGTTTTTCAAATTAAAAATAAAAATCAGGATCATAGTATCAGAGACCCCACCCACAATGCCTTCATTTGCTCAGCTTTTATTGAGTAACTACTTTATCCCCAAACCCTATCATCCTAAATGAACTATGAAGTTGTACGCTCCTTGAAGACAGGGATCATGCTTTTCTGGTTTACCATTGTACCCTCAGTGCACAGCAAGGGGCCCAGCGCATAGTAGGTGCTTAGTAAATCAGAGTCTCAATCTCTGGGCCCACAGCTATCGAATGAAGTAGCCCAGGTGGGAGGTGAGAGGGAGCAGTGGGGACCAGTGGAAAACCAGAGCATCCCTGCCGCAGCCAGAGCTCCATTCTGGCCGGGGGTTGCCATGTAGGAAGGGAGGGTTGGTATGAGCTCACTTCTGGTCAAGCAGCTGCATGGGTGGTGGGTGGATAATGCAGCCCATTATAAATCAAAAAACAAATACACGAGACCTCACATCCTTGGGTAAGAACACCTGGATTCAGGGGATGCCTGGGTGGCTCAGTGGGTTAAAGCCTCTGCCTTTGGCTCAGGTCGCGATCCCAGGGTCCTGGGATCGAGCCCCGCATCAGGCTCTCTGCTCAGCAAGAGCCTGCTTCCCTTCCTCTCTCTCTGCCTGCCTTCTTGTGATCTCTCTCTCTGTCAAATAAATAAATAAAATCTTAAAAAAAAAAAAAACCTGGATTCAGAAAAAGAGGAGGACAAGAGGGGGGTCTCAATGTAGTTTGTAGAAGCGGCAGGGACAGACATGGTCTAGTGCTGCTAGACACAGTGTGGTCCATGGACAGGAGGTATCAGCTGAGAGCTGGTTAGGAATGCAGAACCTCAGGCCCCACCTCAGCCCTGTGAATCGACTCTGCATTTTCAGAAGACCCCCAGGTGATGGGTGTGCATGTTATGGCTTGAGAAACATTGCTCCCATTTGCCTCTAAATGCCTGTGTTACTTTTTTTTGCAGTCCCATGAAGCTTCAAGCAGGACATTTGAGTCAAGGGAGCAATAATATTAGGCTGAACTGAGTAAAATGCAGATTTTCAATGATTTCATGACCTGCAAAAATGGCCATTGCAAATGGAATTTCATTTCTACCTGAGCTAGAAACTGTTCTGCACAAAAGTGCTTTAGACCCAGGATATCACTTGCTTCAAAAAGTCTCAGGTCAGGGGTGCCTGGGTGGCCCAGTGGGTTAAAGCCTCAGGTCATGATCTCAGTGTCCTGGGATCAAGCCCTGCATGGGGCTCTCTGCTCGGCGGGGGGCCTGTTTCCCCCCCGCCACCCCCGCCTGTCTCTCTGCCTAGTTGTGATCTCTGTTGTTTGGTCAACACAGCTAAAAACATTTTTTTTTTTTCAAATTGGGTACCACCACGTAAAAACTGGAAATTTCACATGAAATGCAAATTTCTGGTTTTCTTGGAACACTGGAAGAGCTCAAGGACTGGGTCTGTATTCCTGAATGTGAGCAAACATATGGAGTGGGTGGTGGCACTCCCTTTAGACAGGGCGTAGGCTCTCCAGTTCCTCTGGGCTCCCATGCAGCCCCCCTCATGCATGTGTTTGTTGCCAGGACCCTTCAGGTATTTATTTGACCATGGGAACCCCTGTTGTGCAGTGAGTTTTAAAGGGAAACAAGGAAGGTCACCTTTAGAAGCTGCTCAGTGGAAGGACAGATGTGCTTAGTGACTTGGGTCCTGCCATAGGTGACCCTGGGTGATCCAGGGGTTTGATGGATGCCCACCTTCCTGAGAGCCCTTTGCACCTGTCCCAGCTTACCCCCTGTGGCTGACGCTCATTGTGTCTCATTATCCTCGGGTTAAAGCTACTGAGAACAGTAGAGCTTTCACATAATTGTCACCCTTAACTCCTTAGCTGCTTCTTCCCTCAACTCAGTGCATTTACAAAGACCCTTTCTGGACTGACACCTTTCTCTGTAAATGGAGCTCTCACTTTTGATGTCAAACCAGTCTGCCTACTCTGGTTTCCAACAGAAACCAGCTTCCCTTCTTCAGTTAGAGGGAACACACAGTCCAAGACCCCATTTGTTTTCCTTAGGGACTCTACCTTGGGGTTACCTGAATGGGATGGGTCTTCATCTCCCATTGTACCAGTGCACCTGGTAAGCCCCTAGAAGTCACCCCTCCCTCAAGCCTGAGCGACACGTTCCCTCCTGATTCAGCCCTACAGAACAGAGCTCTGCAAACATTCCCCTGCAGTAAAATCGCAGAGAAAAGAGAATGACGCCACCATGAGCAGCACCAAAGCTGACATCACAGACATGGCAAAGAAGGCTTGTGGGGTGGGGGGGGGGGGGATTGTCAAGGGTAGGACTGTTGGTCCTGGCTTCAAATGCTGACTGCCATTTACTGACTGACTGGCCTTGGGCAAGGCATTTGGCATCTCTGTGCCTCTTGTTCCTAATGTGTAAAATGGCAAATGATAGTATTTTCTTTGCAAGGCGCTTATGAAATGTACATAAAATTTACATAAAATGGCGTCAGTTCCCCCCAGTGGTCTTAACCACCTTCTTATCTCTGTGCCGTACCTGTGTCTCATCCTACGCAATCATCTATTCTCCCTTAGAGCTGACTCACGTTTTACCCTAAATCCTAATGACAGCCTTATCCTGAGGAATAACATCCGTGAAATCATGGTACAAAGAGGGCCAGCTACGTTTTTCTATTATCGATCAAAACAAATATTTAATGAGCAAATTTAAAAAAAAATGGGTATCATCTTGTCCCAGTCATGAGAAAAGTGCTGAACCAACCCAAATTGAGGGACTTTCTCCAAAGTAATCGATCAGGCATCTTCACAACTGTCAAATTCATGAGAGACAGACCATGTGATGGACTATCAGAGATCAGAGGAAACCAAGGAGAAATGAGCTCTGAGAGTGCGTGGGATCCTGGATAAGAGTTGGGAACAGAAAACGGACACTCATGGGAAAGTGAAATTCAAATAAACTATAGTTTCGTTAATGATTATGTGAAAACCATACATGGCGTTAACATTAGGGGGTGCTGGATAAAGGGGATAAAGAAACTTGCTACACTATTCAGCAACATTTCTGTAAATCTAAAACTACTTCAAAATAAAAAGTTTTAAAATGGGAACGAGTTAAGCAGTCTCTCCCCACTGCCTTTTTTGCCCCCTCCCTTCAGTGCCTGGCAACCACTTTCTGTCTCTACGGATTTGCCCATTCCAAGCATTTCCTAAAATGGAATCCTATGATCTGCGGCCTTGTGTGCCTGTATTCACTCACTTAGCAGCCTGTGTTCAAGGATCATCCGTGCCAAGGCACACATCAGTAAGCCATTCCTTTTTAGGGCTGAATAGTATTCCATTGTATGGACATGCTACATTATGTTTATCTGTTGATGGACATTTGAACTGTTTCCACCTGTTGAATAACAGGTAGTGTTGGGGCGCCTGGGTGGCTCAGTGGGTTAAGCCTCTGCCTTTGGCCCAGGTCATGATCTTAGGGTCCTGGGATCAAGCCCCGCATTGGGCTCTTTGCTCAGCATGGAGCCTGCTTCCCCTCCTCTCTCTCTGCCTGCTTCTCTGCCTATTTGTGATCTCTCTCTCCATCGAATAAATAAGATCTTAAAAAAACAAACAAACAGGTAGTGTTGCTGTGAACATTTGGGTACACATTTTTGCCTGAACATGCGTTTTCAATTTTTAGTGGGGATAAGATTTCCTGCTGGGGTGATGGAATGTTCTGGAGCTGGAGAGAGGTGATGGCTGGAAAATACAGTGGATGTCCTCAAGGCCACTACATTGTATACCTTTAAAATGAGAAATTTCATGTTATGTTAATTTTACCATAATTTACCATTTTGGAGAAGCTGTGCTTTGGTGAGCCCAGTGTTTAGTGCAGCAGCTGACCAGAAGAATGCTGGTCCGTGCTATCATCATCCCTGGACACCCCCATCAGCCTCCCGGCGCCCACTCCGTGAGCCTTTCTACACCATCACTCGGCTTTCATCAAGAAAGTTCCTCCAAGTTTGATCCATTAATCTCTTTGAAGATCAGCAATGAAGTTTCCGGGTCCCTGGGACAGCACCGCTAGAATGCCTTGCTTTGGCATCCGAGAACTCTGCTTCACAAGGTGTACACCTCATAGGTATGACACACCAGGCCATTGCCTCCAGCTACGTGCTCAGAGCCACACAGAATGGACATTCAACAGACACTAAACTGCTTGCTTGTTAACTGACCACTAAACCTCTATCAGCAGCTTCTCCAATAAGCCTTAACTCCTCAGTAGGCCGGAGGCTTTATTTACCCGAGATGCTACCCTACAATTTGCTGGTGAAGTTGCAATGCCTTGAAACTATTCATTTGATTTTATAATGCTCGCTCCCATTTCTTCAAAGTACCTTGGGACGCATTTTGGTGTTTGAAATGAAAGCGAAGGCCCGATTTGGTTTGAGAATTTCATGGGGATCCTACAGAAAGCTGGAGACACTCCAGCACATCCCAGATGACGGAAGCATGTTTCTATTTGGAGCTGATGAGTTGGGGGCTGGTTTTCTTCCCGATTATCAGTGAGGTCTTCCCCTTTTCCCTGTCCACGTGAGGATGGATGCCCATCCTGGGGGACCTGCCCCCAGGTCCGTTCTCCACCCTTCTCCTAACTTCTCTGGGCCCCAGGAGGAGGCTAAGCTCTATGGATATCAATAGGTTCCTTGTCCTCTGGCTTCTGATTGGGTTTGGCCAATGGGAGGCACAAAGGAGACGGAGAAGGAGAAGGGAGAGGGGGCTCCATGCTGCCCCAGTGCTGTGGTCTGGAAAGGTCTGGATTCCTCTCTGAGCACAGCTTCTGCTGAGAGCCTCCCACGCCCCACTGCATGACCCACAGGGCTCTGGTAACGAGCTCTCCCCCACCCGCTCCATCAGTCCTGCGGTGGTCATCACCCCCCTACTCTTGCTGGTCCCTGGGTGCTTCCCTCTCCTTTGTTAGCATCTTAAACTGTATCCTTTATTTAAAAAAAAAAATAATTAATTAATTTGACAGAGAGAGAGAGAGAGAGAGATCACAAGTAGGCAGAGAGGCAGGCGGCGGGGGGCGGGGGGGAAGCAGGCTCCCCACTGAGCACAGAGCTCGATGCGGGGCTCGATCCCAGGACCCTGAGATCTTGACCTGAGCCAAAGGCAGAAGCTTAACCCACTGAGCCACCCAGGCGCCCCCTTAAACTGTATCCTTAAATAACACTTTCATTGCATTATCTTGGAATCAAAGTGTCATCGCTACAGGTGTCTCCCGTGTCCTGCTCAGATCCCGGCTAACAAACTTTCACCTCCGTCGCACCTTGGGCCTAGGGACGAGGAATAGCAGAAGCAACTCCAATGCTCAAGGGTGTAGCATGTCTTCAGATGATCCTAACGGGGGTCCTCATCCTCATGAAGAAATGTACAGAGCACCGATGGGCACCAAGTACTTAAGGGTCCCGATAACCTGGTAGAGTAGAGTTATCCTCAGGTTTACAGAAGAGGAAAAGGCGGTTTAAAGAGAGATGCAACAGCTACCCGCAGCTCACAGGGTGAATACGTAGCAGTGGCCGCATTCGACTTTGGCTTGGGTGGGCTCCAGAATCCTGCCTCCTGCTGTCGCCTCATATCCACAGGAGTCTCATTCATCCAAGGGCTGATGTCAGGGCAAGTCAGACCCCTCCCCACCCCCCACCCCCGTGCCTGCGAGAAAAGCTTGCTGTCTCCAAGAAGGATGTCCAGTCCTCAGGTCTGGATCACCTTCTGCAGCTGAAAAGCACTCCAACTACACCAGGGCTATTAACCTCAGCAGAAGAAAAGGGGACTGGGGAAGATATTCCAGGGACGAACCTCAAGCTCATTTCTGAATTCCTCAAGAGGCCCGGAGCTTGTTCTGCTGCTGACAGAGAGAAGTGTCGCCTGCTCCCTGCTCAATGCCCCTGATGTAATGAGCGCCGCAGAAGAAGGCTCGATTGGGATGCTAAACAGCCGTAAATGACATTGTCACCAGCCTTCATAAAGCACAGTGACTCACAGCCCTAATTAAAATGCTGAGGGAAAAATGTAAAGAAAGGCTGCCATGGAAAACAGTGACATTCTGCTAAACTGCAGGATTATTTCTTCCAGGAAAAGCAGTGCTCATGAGTGCGTGTGTGTGTGTGTGTGTGTGTGTGTGTGTATGAGTGCGCGCGCGCACGCAAGCGTGTGTGGGGAGGGGGACGGAGAGGAGGAGGCTGAATGCTATCCTCGTAAGAAACTTGGGAAAATTTAACCCAGAGGAAAGCCTGAAGCTATTCTTGCCACCCAACTTATTATGAAATATTTAAGCATGGAGAACTGAAAAGAATAGTACAATAACAACTAGAAACTTCCAACTGCATTCAACGACTCTTGGCATTGGCCTTTTTCGTCCTGCTTGTGGTGTCTGTCTGTCTATCCATCCACCCATCCATCCATCATCTCTCTCTGACTTCATCTATCTGTACCACTCTCTATCATCTATCTGTAGCTCCCCTGTGTTGAACCATTTGAAAATAAGTTGCTGATACGATGCTTCAGCCCTAGATTCTTAAACGTGCATATCTTAGAATAAAGACCGCTCCCCCCCGCCCCCCCCCCCCAGCCAAACCCCACAGTACCATTGTTGCGCTGAAGGAAATGAGCTCTCCTTGCAAAATGTTCCCAGACATTCGTGAAGGTTGTGTTTTCAACAATGGGCATTAAAGTAGTAAATCTAATCCCTCCAGCTCAGGAGAGAGAAACCAATCTGCCACATGGCAAGAGGCCATCAAGAGGTTCCCGAGCGGGAAGATTTGGGGCTTCATGGGGCTGGTTCTCGTCATCAGAATCTCGAGAGGAAGAGTGTATGAGGCACTCTTTTTTTTTTGTTGTTTTGTTTTGAAAAAGAGCCCCTCCTGAAAACAAAATCTCCACAGGACCTCATCCCAATGTCATCACCCATTTTAACTACAAAATGTGGCTCCCAAGGACTTGTTGTTTCTAAAAGGCAAACGCACCCTTAAAGGCCCAACGAGCTGTCATCAGGCAGAAGAGTCGGAAAGAAATCTGTAATTTCGGAAGGCAAGTCTTGGAGGAGGTAACCCTTTGCCAGAAATCCTGTGCGTTGAAGACAGTAGTTAAAGAAACATTTACCTACACGTAGGAGTTTTGCATGCTTGTTAAAAAAAATTAATCAAAGCCAATAAAAATACCAACCCCAAACATCATTCCTGTCTCATTATTTTATACCCTGCCTGGCGAGGAAAAAAAAAAAAGGTTTTATTTCAGGGACTACGGTGATACTAGGAAAGAAATGACAAATGAAGGTTTTTCCAGCTAAGACTTATCTTAATAAACTAGTACATAGATGTTCTTGACTCTTTTCATTACCTGCATTCTGGTTACATGAATTTAATTGTTTTTATTTTCCTTATTGGATATTGACTATTCAGAGCTATGAGAGTGCCTTAAAAATCCAAAGGAAAAAAAATGCTCAAAATATGTCTGTTGCTATCAAGTAGTATTTTGACTTAGCCCTCTGGGTTCCATTTTTGTGCTTAAAATTCCTGTAATGAAATACAGCACAATGAGATCCCCATGGCTGTTTTTAATAACCAAAGAGGATGGGCTGCCCACACCAGGTACCCCACTGCATTCTAGTTATTGGCAAGTCAGTCCCTTTCTTGGACACCTGAGGTACTGGAGGGTAGGGACAGTGTCTTCTACTTCTTTATGGCCCAGCTTCTCTCACGGCTTCTGCACAGAGCCAGGAGCTTGAGGCATGTTTGCTCGAGCAAGAAGGGGCTTCCCAGACTCTCACTCGTGACAAGAAATCCTCTAGCGGAGAAGCAGCGATGGCTCACCTACCAGCATCTGAAAAGGTGCCATGCTCCCTTCTTCATTTCAACCTGGAAACAGGTTCCAGAAAGGCCCACCCAATAAGTCCCCCATTGAGCTCTCAGGTTTTTGAATAAGGAAGGGATTCCCGAGTGTTACTTAAGGCTGGTGGGTCACGTTTCCCAGCAGAAGCAGAGGCACTTTTCAGGACACCCCTGATACTCTGTGGCATTTCTTTTAGGTGACGTTAGGGCAAGACTCCTAAAGCAGCTTGAGTGGCCAAAAAGAAGACCTGTGGTTCCTGGGAACCCCACCTGAGAAGAGGTGATCTCGTGATGGTAGGGGACAGGGCATGCAACAGCAGCCCAGGCTGGAAATGGGAATGTCACCCTTGCAGCCGGCCCTGCGTTTCCAGGGCTCACAGAGAAGGCTTTCTTCACACACTGTCAGCTGAAATCACGAATGCCACTGATGGACAAGAATCGGGCAAATGTGTGTCTCTGGAGAGCCACAAAACGTCAAAGTGGAAAAGGTCTTTGAGGGGGTGTAAATGGAAAATGTCTACAAGGGCTGGGCAAGTGACATAAACAATATTTAATGGTGGGGGGTTGTGACCTAAAGGTAAAAAAAAAAAAAAAGAGGAAAACCAGACCAAAAGGAAATCCTATAGGAGCCCCAGCCAGAGAGAATGTGTCTGCAGGTTTCTGGATGCAGCTGCCTTTGAATGCAAAGATCGTTTCACAGATGAGAAAACGGGCCAGGTGAGGGCAACAGGCTGGGTCCACATCGGCTGGCTAACTGGAGGGGTCTCTCTTTTGTGCATTTCTTTGCTTTGTGCTGAACATGACCACAGGCCTGATGCTGTCCCCATTCCAGAGCTCCGCACATACTATCTCACGCTGCGTGTGTCCTCTGACCAGCCCCGCACAGCAGCCAGAATCTCCATTTTATGGACGACGACACCGGCAGTTCCGAGGGGTTCACTCAATCGCCCTGAGTCATGGAATCCACAAGTGCTAGGGCCTGGTGTCGATGCTTCTCCAGATGACACCCTCTTTCCATTCTCAGTCTGGTGCTCTGCCTTTCAACCCGGCAGCACTTGACCCAGTTTGGCACTGGAGACCCTGGAGACCCTGTCACTGTGGTGGGTCGGGTGGGGGGTGGGGAGCAGGGATTGCTACAAATCAGAAGCCTCCCAGCCCCAATCCTGCCTCCTCTGAGAAGCCTGAAGCTGATGTCCCCAGTCATTCCTCCCGGATGCCGCATTGCACTTCTACCTGTCCCACACAACCATGACCCCCAGTAACAAGGCTTGTTTGGTGCCCACTGCCTGGCTGGACCTCAGGCTTCATCAGAGCAGGGCTCACACCGCCTTCATCCGGGCAACTGCCCTTGGGGTCTGGCACTGAGCCTGCCATTTGACACTCATCATTACACATCTGACAAACGTCCTGACGTCTGCCGCAGAGCCACACATGACTGATGCTTGTCCTCGGCTTCTTAAATACGCCTGTGTCTGCTGGACCCCGCCAGCTACGCTTGTACTAAGGACTTACGGGTATTATCTGTTGCTAGATCATTTTTACTTAACAGACTCAAGTAGACTCAACTTTCCTGCATTGCTGGGTGCTGCTCAGGGGAACAGGCATGTGAGTGACATAAAGACGTAGGACTTACAAGGGTTTGGGGGGGGTGCTGACTCAGCTGTCAAAGAGCTCAAACCAATAGTTTTGATGAAATCAGTGGTAGTTAGGGTTTATTAGTGTCTGATTACTTGGTTCCTAGAGTTTCAACCAACAGGTCACTTTTATTTTTTTATTTTATTTTTTAAAAGATTTTATTTATTTACTTGACAGAGATCACAAATAGGCAGAGAGGCAGGCAGAGAGAGGAGGAAGCAGGCCCCCCGCTGAGCAGAGAGCCCCATGTGGGACTCGATCCCGTGACCCTGAGATCATGACCTGAGCCGAAGGCAAGGCTTTAACCCACTGAGCCACTCAGGCGCCCCAACAGGTCACTTTTAAATGAAATCCCCTCTCAAAGGACAGATGGAGCCACCCATGGGACTCATGCCCAGCGTTACGCAGGGACACAGGGCTGATGTGCAGCAAGGTTAAGTGGAAAGGACCCTGCTCAGCCCCTCCTGAACGATCTGACAACAACTGGGAGAGAGAGAGAGACACAGAGACAGAGGTAATTAAATCCTCTTTAGTTTGGAATCTACAGGACTTCTCCATCCTGGAGTAAATTTGTTGTTATCATAACGGAGCACTGGGCAAAGAGTCAAGACACTGAGTTTCTACCCCAGCTTCGTCGATACAGTGCTTTATGACTTTCAGCAAGGCACTCACCTTTTCTGAGTTCAGCTTCTCCATCTGTAAAATGAGGGTGATGGACAAGAGCAGAGGGCATTAGAATCTGCTGGAGAAGTATTGTTAAGAATACAGAAACTTCAGGTCTCCCTTGGAAACCCTGACTTGTTAGATCCGGGGCGGGACCTGCCATCTTGACTTTTAACCAGCACCTGGGTGGATTCTGAAGGCAATAGTCCACCGGGCCAGTGCTTGGCATGTGCTGGATTAGATGAGGTCTAAATGCTATCGTGTATGAGAATGAGAAAAACGGTCAAGTCTATGGTCGTTGCAGCCACTGTGTGGTTAAACACACAAACCCACACCGACCTGTGGTTGGAAGCATGCCCCTTTGTTAAACAGACCGGGTGAAAATTGGTCCTAAAGTGCCAAATTCAACTTCTACACATTCCAGTTTCCAATAGGAAAAGGCTCCCAGTTCAAAAGGGCCTGGATTGCTGCCAGTGATTCTCAATCACATTCCAAAGCTCACCAAGACACGTAGACCACAGAACTTGAATGACGGGCAATATATTGAGCCTTGTCATAAGACACCCCAAAACATACCCCCGAGACGGCAGCACAGCCAGACCTATACATGCTCACAATACCTGGGGGAACCACCCCCAGGTTTTCCCCTGTCCTAGGAAACCCGGATCCCCACCAGGAGGAGGGTTTGGGGAACAAAGATCCAGTTGGTACCTTGGACAGCGCCTTGTGACACAAATGCAGAGACCCTCAGGGAGCCGACTAGCCCACCACACCACGCCTAGTCCCTCACCCTTTCTGGCAAGGTCCTTCTCTGTGGATGACAGCCTCCCAGACAGCCTGCTTCGGCCATTTGGGGAAAACAAAGAAGAGGCAGGAAAAGTACAGGACAGACAGGTCTGGAAAACCACCCCTACATTACTGGTCCCAAAGAGTGCCACAGAAGACTTCCTTCTAGGGTCTCTTTCTTCCCCAGTCACCAACTTTGGCATAAACCTATTGCTTCCTGACTATCTTTCACGTAGATGATGAAGAAAATCTTCAAAACAACCCTGCGGGAGTTATGTTTTCAATTTGCAGATAATGAAACTGAAGCTTACAGAGGTTAAGTGACAAGGCCTCAAGCTAAGACCCTTCCCAGATCTCTACCATGCTGCTGGCTCTTTCCCTATGCGGTCTGGGACTTTGAGGGGGAAATTACAATTTCTGGAGACTCAGTCATGCCCATGACCACTGGGGTGGCCTCTGGGAGAGCAGATGGATCAGGAAATGAGACTGTGGGTGCTAGGGCAGGAGCACGTCCTTGTCAGGCTGCCTAGATGTCCAGACGTGGGTAAAACCCCTCAGGTTAGAAAGCCAAAACCTCGGTCTATGGTCTCTGGTTGTGCCACTTACCAGCGAGGCGACTATGGGCAGGTGGCTTGGCTTCACCTGCCTCAGCTTCCATATCTGTGAAATGGGATTCAGATGGCTGATTGGTGACCTGGGGGGAGTTTGGGGAAGCATTCTGGGCATATTCCAGGGAAACCTTATGTGTAACAGTGACTTGGAGGTGGCACAAAGTTGTGTACTCTTTCAGAGGCTTCTGGAACCTGGACTGGTCATAAGGATTGGGGTGGTGGTGGTGGTGGAAGGGGGGTGCAGAATGCCTCTCTTCGGGTTCTTGCCAAAGCTTCTCAAATCTGTGATGCAGAGATGCCCTGGGGGGCCGAGAAGAAGGGACACCACTCTGCCAGTGGGGCACGCAAGGCCCCTTCCCTGCTTTAAGTTCAAAATAACAATGGTGAAAATCAGTGCTCCTTGAGTCTGCCAATGGGCAGCATCGGTCCCAACACCAATGAGAGAAATAGCTAGAAGAAAGAGAGAAGATTTTTCACATTCCTCCTGCAGGAGTGGCCTGAGGGGTCAGTTCCTTATTCCTCTCTTCCAAGGTCCTGGTCTAGGAGCGCCCTGCTTAAGTGGGCTGGCTCACCAGCACCACTTCTCTGCTCAGGGACTCCCCCCTGCCCTTGGTGGTGCTCCCTCCCCAGCCACTTGCACATTCTTCAGGGGCCTGGGTGAAGGGTTTGAGCTAAAATAATGGATTAGAGGGGGTCTCATCTGCCAGGAAGAACACTGTGCATCTTTTCCTGGTTGACTCGTTTGCACTAGACGTAAGTGCAACCCACCAGAGCCTGGGGACCTTGAGGGGCCCCCCAGGTCCTACTGGCAGGAAACAACCGGCCCCTGAGCCTCCCGGAACTGGTTCACGGGTGTTATAACAGTAAAATTTCAGCAACACTCCCCGCATACTGACCATCTGCCCTACACCCTACATTCCCATTCATAATTTTTTAATGTCCCCACAACAGCCCCACCAGAAAGGAATCGTTTTCCCCATTTTACAGACAAGAGAACTGAGGCCACACACCCAGTAAAGGGTAAATCTAGGATTAGAACCCAGGCTCCCTGCCTGACTCAAAAGCTCCCTGCCGTTGCTCCACAGGCTTCTCAGCGGGTGCCTCTTCTCTCCGGGTGCCCACCCCAGACAGCGCGGTCTCCAGCCTGCGGAGAGCCGAGGACGCTCCGGCTGCAGTGCCCCTGGGGTGGAGGCGAGTCTTGTGGTTTCTAGGGCGCGGTCCGGAGAGCCCTACCCGGACCTTCGGGCCCAAGGGTTCTTAGGGTGGCCCTGGAAGTCGGACCTCACGGGGACGCTGCCCTGACCCTTGATCACCTGGAAGCAAAGCCTTCGCGCGCAGTGCACTGCCTGGCCCTATATCCCAGCGGAGCGCGCCCTTCCTCCGTCCGGGGGACGCGCCGGGAGCCCCAGAGCCTCTTCCGAGGGGGAGGCACAACTTTGCCAGGTCTGGGAGCCGGCGCTCTTACACCCCAATCCCGCCCGGGCTGAAGAAGTAAGAGGTGCAGGCGGCCCCGCCACGACCGCGGGAGCGCAACCAGGATCCTCGCAAAGTTGGAAGCCAGGCCGGAGCAACGCTTCCCAAGAGCAGAGCCCTCCCAGCCTCGCGGCCCCCGCCGAGGGCGGCGAGCGATGCCAACGAGTCCGCCATTACCGCGGGCGCGCAGGTGCCATACCTCCGGAGGGCCGGGCACGCAGGAAAGCTTAAAGTTGAGGCTGGGCAGGTGCGGCGATCCTCGGGGACCGGCGGCCCCCAGCCGCGGGCTGCCCGCGGTGGGTAGCGAGCGGTGCCAAGGGGTCCGCCATTACCGCGGGCGCGCAGCTCGCAGCCGAACGCGCGGCTCGAGAGGGACGCGGGTCCTTGCAAAGTTGGAGCGCGGCGGGCGCGTCGACCCCCGGCCCGGAGCCCCCCAGCCTGGGGGCCGCCCGCTGCGAGGAGAACCGGGTCGCCCGAACCAAGTTGGGACGCGCGGCAAGCCCCGCGCCTCCGGTGCGCACCGGGAGGCTGGCGCCCGAGCTTGGAGCCCCGGGGCACGGGGAGGGGACGCGGGACGGCGGGGCCGAGAACTCACCTGCCGCCAAGTCGGGCAGCGCCGAGGCTGCCTCTTCGCGCTGCGCACCCGCCCGCCCGCCCGCTGGTCCGCTCGCCTGCCCGCCGCCGCCTCCTCCTCCTTCTCCTCCACCTCTTCCTCCCGGGCGCCCGCGGCCGCCGCGCTCCCGGTTCCGAATCCTCCGGGTCCGCCGCCCCGCGCGGCTGGAGGGCGCCAGTCGCACCCTCTCACCTCCGGATGGGAGCCGCGCGCGTCCCTCCCCCTTCCCCGCCGCTTTGTGCCTCTCTGATCCTTCCCCGCCCCCTCTCGCCTAGCCCCCACCCCTCCGAGTCCCCTCCCCTCCCTCCGCCCCAGAGAAGCCAAGTTCGGGACGGAGGCTGCGGGCTTCCCCGCGCGCGCCCCTGGCTCACCCAGTCCGCCCGGCCGCTCGCCGCCTGGCCGCCCCTCGGAGGAGCCGCGGCGCTAAGTGGCTCCTCGCCCGGCGGCTGGGAACGCGGCATAAATATGTAGGGACTGAGCCGTGAGCTCAGCGAGGGTCGTGAGGGGGAATTTATTTCTTAATGTCCCTCCTTTATCCTATCATCGCTGAAACGAATTAGCGGTGACGTCCAACCCGGCTGGTTTATGGGTGTGGGGAGGGAGACGTCGCAACCCTCATTAAAAGAGCCGCTCTGGGCTCCGAAGCATACATCTTTTATATAACCTAATTTCCATTTTTTTTTTCCTATCAGGAAATACACACGCCACGACAATTTCTGGGAGCTTGGAGGGGGCTCTGAATGTGGTGGCCACAGGGCAGCCCCCTGGGCAGGCAAGGCCCCATGGGAAGCAGGGATGGTTCTTTCGGTCTCTACACCAGTGTTGGGAGAGGATTCCTTAATGGGACAGTGGGCCCTACAGCCCGGCCCCCCGCCCCCCACGCTGGGCAGGGTTGGAAGCTCCCAGCAGTCCTCAGGAGGTTGCAAACTGAGTTCTGGCCCTGGCTCTTGGGTGGGCAGACTGGGAGACAGGCAGCCAGGTCTGAAAATGTTGCCTTATTCTGCTTTTCCAGGGAGCAGCACTTAGGCGGGGCAGCCGGGAAGGGGCGCGGCTCACCTGTGGCCTGGTAGACCTGCAGGTGGGGAGAGGCCTAGGGCTGGGCTGGGGGAGGAGAAGATAGAGATCCAAGCTTTCCTTCCTTTCTTAGGGGCTCTACCATATGGGTAACCATATAAACCCATCTCGAAAGCTGTCTTTTCCTGGGCAGATTGCAAAGGATTTTGCATTTCACTGTTACTGCTGCTCACACACTCTTGGGGGAATGGGAAAACCAAGGAAAGAGAGGAGACTTCAGACACACAGAGACACACAGACACAGACACACACGCGGAGCTCCTGGCTCCTGGTTGGCTTGAATCTGACCTCCTCCCCAGCCTTGCAGAGGGAAACAAGCCTGTTCAGGTTCTGAGCTGTGCAGAGAAGAGGCAAAGAGGACCCTCCCTCCCCCTTGTCACTAATAAATGCTTTTCAGATTGTCTTGCACACCCAGCATGGAGAAAGGGGCATGACTTTGGGGATAGGAAGAGAGGTGTGGGGGATGAGGAAGGGAGGACGAAATGAAGAGTAAGCTCGCAGGGGCGTGGAGCTCTGTGTTTTCTTCAGCATGCTGGAAGGAAGACACCAGGAATTCCCTCTGGGCTGCAGGGCTATGCTGCCACTTCCTAACTGTGCCGCATGGGTCAAGTTCCAGGGCCTCAATTTCCCCAGTAGTGAAAAGGTCTGCAGTCATTGGGAAGATGTGTACGATGGGAAGACGCTGGCGAAGCTCTTGGCATAGTGCCTGGCATGTAGTAAATGCTCAGTAAACAGTAGCCAGGAAAAATAATAACAATGCTGAGAATCATGGTGACAAAGGTTGGATGGGGCATCCCAGGAAACTGGGGCTGCAGCTGAGTCCTTCCAGCTTCCCCTGCCTGAACCGTTTCAAAGTTGAGCACTGGGTTTCAGTGGTGTCAGACTCAGAATGCTGCTCCCTTCAATTACCATGGCAACTGGGGAAAATCAGAAAGCCAGGGGAAGGGAAGCCACTTTTCCACTGGGCTGGCCGTTTACCTGCTCAGAACAGCTATCTCGCCTGCCTGTGTGCGCATCAGGACCAGAATAGGCCTCAGGCGGGCCACCTCCTCTCCCGGAGCACCTGCTATTCTGATCTGGGGAGAAGGGTGGTTGGGAGGGAATAGGCAGACACAGATGGTGAGGTCAGGGTCAAGGCTGAGCTGTGTCTGCAAAAGGTAGATTTGGCTTGGTCTTGGGAAGAGGGAGACAGAAACCCCACTCCCCCAAGTCTGTCCTTACCACTGGCTGTCCTGGCACAGCTGAGAGCAAAGGATGGAAACAGGAGCTCTCCAGACAGAGATTGGGGAAGACACGGCCTCTGAGCCCAAGGTAGGAGCCTGTCATCATGAGGGGTCCTGTGTGTGGGTATGAGAGCAAAAGAGAGAGAGAGAGAGAGAGAGAAAGGAGAAGGAGAGAGAGAGCGTCCCCTTCCCTACTCTGCTTATTTCCATCAGGTTAGGGGACTAGGACAATCCTGATCATAGTAGAAAGAATAAAGCCTATCTTGTACCAAGCACTTAATCATTTTATCAGTCTGAACCAAGCGTTTGATAGGGCTCTCATTGAATGACCACAAAAATGGTAAGAGGTGATTCCTTTCCTTATTCCCATTGTACGGGGAGGACAGCAGAGGCTCCGAGGGGCAAAGTGACTTGCTCCAGGTCACCCAGTTAATTGGTGGTAAAAACAGCTATTCGAATTCAGGTCCTACTGACCCCAAAGTGGGTCCCTTCCTGCTGCCTTATGGAGAAAGAGAGTGACTATGTCAGAGCTGTCTTTCTGGTGGCAGGGGAGTGTCTGGTGTGTGTGTGGGGTCTCCCCTCACTTGTGCTGAGCATGGACCCCAGGGGGCTCCAACAGCTGGAGACGGGCACTGACACCAGAAACTCACAGCCATGGGGTGGCCCTGGGACTATGCAGAGGGACGGTCCCCCAAAACTCCTCTGTGGTGCCCCTTCTCTGAGGCTGCTCAGACGTTTACTCTAAGCTGATTCCAGCACGACCTCCTTGGTGTTCAGGGGGAGATGCTGGTAAAGCCACTCTTCTCCCCAACCACTGTAGGATTCGAGCAGCTGAGACACATCCAGGGGTCAGCTCACAGCAAGCTCCCCATCAGTGGTCATCAGGAGAACAATTACTGTGGGATCTTCTCCAGGGCCCATGTCCTCCATCCCTGTGTGGAGGGTGGGTGTGCAAAAGGCCTCTGCCAGCCGAAGGGAGGCTGCCTCCTGTCCCCCGTCTCAGCCATCCTGGACCCTAACCAGTCCCCACACGCAGCTTAGAGGTGGGCCCAGGGGAGCACAGTGCTCCAGTGGAACCACGGGGAGGAGGGGGAAGGAGGAGGTTTGCTGATGTGGCTGCCACTGAGGGGGGTAATACATTATCCAGGGCTAATGAAAACATAATTATCTTCTTTTGGCTGCAGAGAGGGGCTAATTTAATAGGCTGCGATCGAAAGGCATCTGTTGAATTCACCCAGCAGTGAAAACACTTGAAGGGCTTGGGTGAGAGGCGGGGCAGCAGCTGAGTGTGGCTGGCCACCCCGCAGCTGTGTCTAGGCGGTGGCTCCCCCAGGGGACGGGGAGGGGGTGCTGGGCAGAAGCGGCAGAGGGGCAGCCCCTGAGAGGTGGCCTGTGTGGGGACAGACTGGGTTGCTTTCTTGCTGTGTGATGTTGGGCTAGTCCTTTGCCTCTCTGAGCCTCAGCTTCCTCATCTGTAAAATGGGATCAATCCTGCCTCCCTCCCATTGACTGGGAAGATGAGGAATGTGAGAGGTTCTGGCAGCTACTAAGTAAGTGTTTTTCTTTTTTTTTTTTTTAAATGATTTTTATTTATTTATTTGACAGAGAGAAGCAGCGAAAGAGGGAACACAAGCAGGGGGAGTGGGAGAGCAGGGAGCCCAACTCGGGGCTCGATCTCAGGACCCTGGGATCACGACCTGAGCCGAAGGCAGATGTTTAATAACTGACCCACCCAGGCGCCCCTACTTAGTGTTAAACTAAAATCTACCCCTTCTGCCGCTTTGCTGGGCCATTTCTACTTAGCCTTCGGGTCTCAGTGTAAACATCTCCTCTTTGGGGAACCCCCTGCTCTGAGCTCCCCTAATGCCCTGTCCTTCCTTTTCTTAAGGCAACACACTTTAGGATATTTACTCCTTTAATGCTGCACTGCTGGGAGCTCCCAAAGGGGGGGTCTGTCTCATCTGTCGTTCAAAGTCAGTGTTTCTCAACGCATGTTCCCTGGACCAGTGGCTTCAGCATCCCCTCAGAACTCATTAGCAATGCCAAGTGGGGGGCCCTGCCCCAGACTTGCTGAACCACACACTGAGGTGGGAACCCAGGAGTCTGTGTTTCCTACATGTTCTCCAGGAGATCATGGTCCACAATCAAGTTTGAGAGTTTCTGCTCCAAACAAAAACCAAATTAACATGTGTTGAATAAATGAATGAAGAGCTTACGGGGGTCCAGCTACGTAATGACTGTAGCTCCTTAATTAACCATCAACTGTATACCAAACCCTGTGCCCCTCCTGGCCGCCCCCTTATCTGCCACTCACCATCTTCTTCACCCCTGCATCCCCAGCAATGCCCCTTGGTCTGCCTCTCTGTCCTGAGTTGAAGGTCCCCAGGGCACCCTCCTCTGGGTGCCCCTGACCCCCATTGCACACAGATCTCCCCTCTCTTAAGTAGTCCTCCCACCTACCCACCCACCTTTGATTCTGGAAAAGAATTTGACTGTGCCTGGCTGGGGAAGTCACTTAGATACGCTTATGAAGGATCATGCCTGTGGGGCAGTCTTGCACAGAGTGAGAGGGAAAACATTGTGGAAGGGACCCTGAGATTGCTGTCCCCAACCGTGGCTTTTACACATGGGGAGGCCAAGGTCCAGGGAGGTTTGGTGATTGATCCAAGGGCAACAGCCTGTCAGTGGCCTATCAGATCCCTGTCCTGGCTCCCAGCTCAAGATGCTGGTTCTGGGGTCCCTGAGAGGGGTGGGTCACTGTAGTGGCCCTGGGGGCATCTGGGGAATGGCAGAGCAGGTGGGCCAGGGAGTGGGGAAAAAGGTTGTCTGAGAGCCTAGAACCCCTGGGAGGGGTGGGGGCGCCACAGTCCCTGGGATGGTTACTGACTTGTTAAACAACCCTGGCAGACAGACATCCGTAGGACTCCCGCAGGGAAGAAAGCGGGAGGAGCCCTTTAAGTCTTAAAGAAGCAGGCTTGGCACAGGAAGCACTAGATTTGAAGCTGGAACATCTGGCTTCCAGATCTGGTTCTGCCACGAATGAGCTGTGTGAGCTCGGACAAACCCCTTGGCATCCCTGGGTCTCAGAAAGTGATCTGAACCAGAAGATGGCCCCTGGGATTACATGCAAAATCAAGTCCAGGTGTGTTTTTCTGGGGTAGAGGATTTGTAGTACTCAGTAGCCTTTTTCTAAAGGAGTCGGACACGTTGAAAAGGCCAGGAGCAACTGAATCAGTGGCCTTTCAGGGTGCTTTAATGGGCAAAAAGGAGGCAACTTCTTGCCTGAGAAACCCCACAGGGCAAGTTTGCAGATGCCCTTTGCTCTGCGCAGCCCGGTGGCCAGAGAGGCAGTTCCCGGAATTACCGACAGATGGCGCTAAACCTTCACTGTAGCCTTCCTGTTTTCTAGAGAGGACTCAGGTCCATCCTGCTTCTGTTTACTCAGCTTTGGAGACCTCTGAGCCTGGGTCCCCTCTGTGTTGACCTGACTTGAATGGGGTGAGAGTGTTGGGCCACCCTGGGGACTGTCTGTATCTTCCGGCTGCCACCTTGCAGTGTGTGTCCCTAGAGGAGACATCAAATGAGGGTGGGGCATTAGGATGTGGTCGTGGTGGGGGGTGTCTTGAGCACCCCAGAGAATCAACTGAAAACTCAGAAGGAGCCCTAAGTTTGCTGTTCATACTCCTAATTTAGTCTTTTCATTGTCTCCTGCACCCCCAATACAGCATGCCCTCCTACACTCCCCCATCTCGATTCAAGCTGCTAGATCTTAGAATTCTCTAAACCTGGCATGTATGAGGGCCTGTCACACTGGACTGTGAAGGGGAATCAAAGTATTTGCATTCTGAAGGCCATGGCAGGGAGAAGCCAGTGCTTCTAGGGAACAGATGAAGTGGGCTGGCTCTGAGACATCAGGGAGTAGTGGGGCTTGTGGCTAACTGGAGAGTACAGCCTACCTAAAGGTATTTACTCAGAATGAAGCAGGCGTCAGCCACCAGTGTAAGAACTCTGACCAAGAAAATGGATTTCGGGGTGCCTGGGTGTCTCGGTGGGTTAAAGCCTCTGCCTTCGGCTCAGGTCATGATCCCAGGGTCCTGGGATCGAGTTCCGCATTGGATTCTCTGCTCAGCGGGGAGCCTGCTTCCTCCTCTCTCTCTGCCTGCCTCTCTGCCTGCTTGTGATCTCTGTCTGTCAAATAAATAAATAAATAAATCTTAAAAAAAAAAAAAAAGAAAGAAAATGGATTTCAATGCCTGGGAGTGGACGTGTTTGAGTGCACGGGAGATCTTAATCAGAACATAAAGCAGGGGCCCTTATACTTCTAGGTGCTTAAGAATTGCCTGAGAAGGGGGTGCCTGGGTGGCTCAGTGGGTTAAAGCCTTTGCCTTCGGCTCAGGTCATGATCTCAGGGTCCTGAGACCGAGTCCTGCATCGGGCTCTCTGCTCAGTGGGGAGCCTGCTTCCTCCTCTCTCTCTGCCTACCTCTCTGCCTGTTTGTGATCTCTGTCTGTCAAATAAATAAATAAAATCTTAAAAAAAAAAAAAAAAAAAAGAATTGCCTGAGAAGGGGAATACCAGTTCCTGGACTGTGCCTCCACAGATTTTGAATCTGTAGATCTTGGTGTGGGAGAGAGGACCCTAGAGGCTGTATTTTTAGCAAGCTCCTCAGGGGGAGCTGAAGCAGGTCTCAAGTTGGCTACTCTGTGGCAAGAAGGCACAGAGGTGAGCTGTGTTGGGTCCTCACCCTCAGCTTGTAGATACTTGGAGTTCAATGACACAGCTTCTCAGGGACAATGACGGCTTCCTCTCCCCATCAAAGCAGCAATCTCTTGCAGTTCTGCTCCCCACCCCATACCAGAGACATGCACAGAAAAGATGATACACTGGAACTTATTTCTAAGAGTCAAGAAAATTCTGAGACCAATTCCTGGGAGACGGTAATGGGGAGACACTAGAGGGAGGAGCAAGTGAAATTCCAGCTCAGTATTCTGGAAAGCTACCAACCTAGGGCCTCAGTGACTTCTTATCTAACTCAGTCCTCCATTCACAGTGCAACATGGGGCAGGCCCCTCCCCTCTCTGGGTCTCCCCCCCACTATAAAATTAAGGGGGTTGGACTGGAGCATAGCTTCCCTCTCTGTTCCAAGACTTCCTTGGGTCCAGTGTCCTGGGGGCTGCAGGTAGAGGGAGAAGGCTGGTGAAGGGTGCCCTGGACCCCCTAATGTCCCCCTCCATTCTGAGTTGATCTGACTTCCTCTTAGCTTTCATTTGAAAAACAAACTTGAGAGCGATTAGCCTGGGAATTCTCTGTGGCATCTTGTACTGTGCATTTAATCAACTGCCGTCCCCTCTTTTTTGATGGTCTATGTACCAGGCACTGTGCCAGGGGCTGGGGCAACGAACAGCCCAGGCAGGATTTCTGGCTCCTGAAGGATTCAGCGCAATGAACAAGTCGGACAAGCTCTAAGTCCAGGCTGTGCTGTGTGTGGCTCTTTGCAATCTGTGCCACCCTGAACCCCAGAACACAATTCTGCTGGCCTCATCCTGACTTTTAAAGCCCTAATGAGAGAACCCACTTTCTTCTTCTCAACCTGACAGCCTAGAGCACCATTAGCTTCATATGTTTTGGCATTTGATTTATTTAATCTGACACTCAAGCAAACTGTCTTATACTCCCTCTAATTGTGTGGAAGAGGGGAGTGTGCAAGGATATGGTGTGATTTAAAAGCTTTGGAGTTAGTCCTGGGTTTTGCCACTTCCTGGCTGTGTGACCGCAGGCAAGTTAATTACCCTTTCTGAGCCTCAGCTTTCTCATCTGTCAAAATGGGGATGACAGTAGTCACTACCTCCCAAGATTGTGCTCATTAATGAGGACATGAAGTCCTCGGCCTGGCCTTTGGCACATAGTATGTGCTTAGTCAATGATAGCTCCTCCTCCTTTTATTATTATTATTATTATTAAAGATTTATTTATTTATTTGACAGAGATCACAAGTAGGCAGAGAGGCAGGCAGAGACAGAGAGAGGAGGAAGCAGGCTCCTGCTGAGCAGGGAACCTGATGTGGGGCTCGATCTCAGGACCCTGGGATCATGACCTGAGCCGAAGGCAGAGGCTTTAACCCACCGAGCCACCCAGGCACCCCAATTATTATTAAATTATATGGGGTTCCTGTCTCTGGTTCAAGATTTGGAGACCTTAGAGAAGTATGGGCCATGCCTGAATCCATTTTTATGGACTTCAATACACCTAGCAGTTTGCTAGTACATCCCAGGCACTCAGTAATTGAATTCTGTTGCATGGAAGAATCAGGGTAGTTTCTCCACAGCAGTGGTTCTCAAAGTATGGCCCCCAGAACAGCAGCAGCAGCAGCAGCACCCAGAAACTAGTTAGAAATGCAGATTTTCTAGATCCACCCCAACCCTACCGAATGAGCAGCTCTGGAGGTAGGATCTGGTAATCTGAGTTTCAACAAACCTCTAGTGATTCTGACACATTTTTAAGTTTGAGAATCACTTTCTAACACCAATGATTTCCAAATTTGTTTTAGCCATTGCAACTTCTTGTCTGACTATATATATATATTAGTCTAATATTATATATTAGTTTCCAAATGGAATTGTATACAGAAGCCAATATATAAAATGAATAAAGGAGGAGTTACTGAGAAATCACTGGGGTGGGGGCAAGACCCCTGGTTGCCCTATCCTCCTCTAGGGAAACCCTGAAGCACTTATGGGTTCCAGAAACACAGCTTAAAAAGCATTGCCTTGCAAATTTTAATTCTCCTACCCATCTACCCATCCATCCAGCCAGCCATGTATCCATCCATCCATCCATCCATCCATCCATACCTCCACACAGCTATCCATCCATCCATCCATCCATCCATCCATCCATCCATCCATCCATTCATATATGTTGGGAGACCACGTATCTTTTTCATTCCTGCCTGTCTTGCCAGCAGAGGCACTGATTGCCTTTTTTCCAGACTATCTTTTCAAGATGTTTGTATAACAGCTTCAGAAGATAGAAATAGTATTTCCCTTCAGAGCAAAAGGCAGGCATGCCTACTGTCCTGTATAATAATGATACGGACTCCCTCCAGAGCAAAGGGCAGTTTTGCTCACTCATGTCATGAAAGATTCGGCTTCTCTAAATTTGGGATTCCTCTCCTATAATCCAAACTACAACATCCGGTCCTCTTCGTGTTGCTCTGTGGGAATGGGGCTTTGGGCTACTGGAGAAAATGCTGATGCCCCGGTTACTGCTGTTGCTGTGAGTAATAGAATCCTGTGTCTCTGATCCAGGAATCTCGTGTCTCCTGCTGGCATCCATATGGAATGCATATGGGCAGCATAGTGTGTTGGCTACTTCATGGCCTACAGAAGAAACTTAAGACACTGCCCCAGCCTTGCAGAGCTTACAGTTGGATTGTTATGGGGAAGCATGGAAACCCACCAAGCTCTCTGGCTGTGCTATAGGGGAGGAAGTGGGAGCTCTGGGGTGGAATGAGAAGTATGGACAGAGGGGATGGCAGGGTGTTCGGAGAATGCTGTGCTTGGGGGTCCACAGGGAAGGGTCTGGATGCTATGGCTTCTTCACCGGATGTGATGTTAATGCTCTTCTGGTCCTCCCACTGTCCCAGGGCTGATCAGTCTGTTCTGTATTTGCTGTCCTCTGGCTCTGCTTCATCATCTGACCCCATGCTTCTTAGGATGGATACCCTGTTTTCTTCATGTCTTGGGCCCCAGCACTCCACCCAGTGTTTGGCATATAGTAGGTGTCTAATAAAGCTTTGCTGACTCACAGGAGGACTTTTAGGTGATATTAATGATGACAATAACAAGAAGTATGATGATACTAAATACTTGGACAGACACTTAGTAGCAAGTGAGTGCTCATAATATGGCAGACACTTTCTATGCATGAGAACTAGGTAAGTGGCAGAGCCAGGATTTGAGCCCAGGGTCTATGTAATTCAATAGTACATACTAGTTGCTGAAATTGAGGAGGAAGTAGATAGAAGAAGCAGTTTGGTGCAGAAAGATGGGGTAGCAAGCTAAGTATCACTGTTTCGAGATCATGGTTACCATTTCTTGTGTACTTACTACGGGCTGTGCTAATCCTTTCTAATGTTTACAGCCCCCTTGCAGGTTGGGTGTTATTAGCCTTCTTTGGGGGAAACAAGGCACAGAGACGTAGAATGACTTGCTCCAGGACAGAGAGCTAAGTTGTGGCAGCTCTAGAACTTGAACCTGAGGTCTACTGGAATCAAAAGCCCACCCACCTTTAGGGGAAATTCTGACTAAAGTGAAGCCCTGGAGGGTTGTAGTGACCTTAGGGCAAGGGGATCCATGGACTGGACTTTGGGACGAGGCTGGGCTGATGCAGACCTGGAGCCAAGGAGAAAGTAAACAAGATGAATGAGACAGGCAAGGCCAGAGTATCCACACTGCTATTGTATCCCACCAGCTGACATTACAAAAGAGAGAGTGGGTGGGCATGGAACCGGACAAGACCGGGCCAAATCTACGCTCTGCCTCTTGCTTGCTGTGTGACCTTGAACAAGTTACCTAACCTCTCTGAGCCCCAGTATCTACCTGTCTTTCCAAAAGCTTTGCCAATCGCATTAACAAACAGCTACAAGGCACCTGGTATGTAGTAGGCATCCGACCAATGTCCATTCATTCATTTATTAATTCCTTCAATAAATACTTATTGTAGCACCTTCTGGTGGTGTCCCACCTGTATCCCCTCAACATCTACAATTCTCATTGTGCTGATCCAAATTCCAGCTGCCAGCGCCTGTACTCTTTTGTAGAAGGAACATCAGTTACAGTTGGGTTAGAGTGCCTTCAATCAATGCCTGATGAGAACTGGGGTATAAGTCCCCTCGAATGGGATAACTCTGAGATACGTGGTCTATACTGTCCCCCAAGGCACCCATGCAGGATTCAGCTCTGGTTTCCCACCATGGTAACTTGCATGAGAACACGTATCTTTCTGGGGTTACCTCCTCAAGAAATCTAAGCTCTGCCTCTTGCTTGATGACTCCAACCCTCATCTCAATCCTCCAACCCTCATCTCAATCTCCCAGCTAAAACGAAAATAAGACATTGACTGAATTACTCTTTGCCACACTCCACCCTGTACCTAGATTGGTGGTGAACTGGACAGACATGGTCCCCGCCATCAGCCTACAATCTGTAGTCAGGCGAGGAGAGGAAACAGACAGGAAAGAATGACCTGCAGCCAGTCTAGGACACTTTCCCCTTCTCTCTTCCCTGGCCCTCAGAGAATGGCAAGGTCCCGCTCTTAGAACACACCCAATTCTGTCCAGAACTGTGACAATTTTTGCTTGACTACCCCACCAATAAGCATTTTGAAGCCAGAACCCACAACTTATTGTTCAATTTTCTTCCCCTGGCAAAGTCCCTGACCCCGTGCCTTGCATGCATTCATCTGATACATATTTGAAAAGCACTCATTGTGTGTCCTGGGCTGTGGTGACACAGCAGTGAGCGAAGCTGACCCAGTCCTAGCCCTCAGGAAGCTGATGCTCTGGTCAGGGAGACTGACCATACAATAAGTAAAGACACAAAAATCATACAAATCCACAAGTAAACAAGTAATGTAATGCCAAACTGTGATAAATGCTATGGCAAAAGCAGCAGGGCAAGGGGGCAAAGAGGGGGCTGGGGGGGTGGGTAATTTCAGGTAATATGACAGAGAAGACCTCTTGGATGATGTGCATACAGTTGGTGCTCAATAAAGGGTTGATGAATACAGGAAGTAAAACCTTCAGTTATCTAACCAATGACTAATACCACAGATGAGGAGAGCACCTCATAAAAGAAGACTTTTTCAAGCACTTCAAGGACTGCTAACCTCCACTCTGAGCTGATGCCATGGGAAAGGTATCAATGAGTTCATTCAGAAATCTGTTAGGCTCCCCATGCACACAGTTCTTGGACCAATTAACAACCTCAAGAGGAAGGCAGTCTTGATATTTGATCAATACTAGTAGGAGTGTTGCCAGAATCAATGAGGGGCCATCTGAGGTCTTGGGAGATCACATGGCTCCAGAAAACCAAGGTCTGTAGCAGATTCTGTGCTAAGTCTCATGGCTGACTAGTGGCTAAGACGAGGACAGCGAATTCTCACGGCCTGCTTAGTCTGCTCCAAGTACCATTCAGGGTGCATTGTAAGGGCCGCTTCATTGAAGGCTCACAAAGACCCCGTTAGGAGGCTACTATTATGACCCTGTTTTCCAGGAGGAAAGGGAGGCTCAGAGAAGGCGAAGTCACTGCTCAAGGTCACACAATGACAACGCATTGTATCAAGGACCATAATGGGAGGAGGTAGTGGGAGCAGAGAAACTCCTACCCTGTGGGTGTAACTTCCAAGCTGAAGTCTGGAGAAGATTGGAGTTGGCCCAGGGAAGGGAGGAAGGGAGGAGAGGGAGGAACTCGAGACACACAAAGACCCGGAAGTGATGGCACATTCAGGAACCCCTGGGAGGTCGTATTTTGTTGAAAGCAGAATTAACCCTTTGCCTAATTTTCTGTGACTCAGGGTTTGGCTGCGTGCAAGTCACAATTCTGGAGCCATAGTTTAATTTTGGGCTGCACCGTACTCCCTGGAAATGCTCTATGCAGGATGTGGGCACCTGCCAGGTGATTCTGGGTGATCCCCTAGTCCTTCTTTGGGTGGTAAGGTTATCCTTGTGCCCATCTCTCTGTGCCAGCAGAATAGAAGATCACTGGGGCCAGTGACTGGGTCTCCATCATCCTGGCAGGTAGAGGATATTCACATTGGTTTGCGGGACTGGCCTGGGGAGTCAACAGCTACGGTGGGTTAGGGGTGACCATAAGTATCTCATGAATTGCCAGCAACTTGTTTATTTATGTATTTGTCAGAGAGAGAGAGAGAGCGCGCACAAGCTGGGGACCAGTAGACAGAGGGAGAAGCAGGCTCCCTGCTGACCAAGGAGCCCGACGTGGGCCTGGATCCCAGGACCACGAGATCATGACCTGAGCCGAAGGCAGACACTTAACTGACTGAGCCCCCCTGGTATCCTTTCCCTCCCCCTCCACATGCAGTCCTGGAGTGCTGGTTCCTACCCCTACAGCTCCATTGTTCAGCTTTTCCTTGAAACCTTGGAGTTATCTGAATCCCTCCAATACATTCCTTCTTTTGCTAGAGTTTTGCCAGAGTCAATCTGGCGCTTGAAATCAAAGAAACCCTCAGTGATGGAACCACCTCTCATCTTTCAACCTGAAAGTCTCATGGGCTAGCTGTCTGTCCCTTCCGGTCCACTCATCCCCCTTCTGTACCTCTGTTGGTTCCTCTGGAGACTGACCCCATCAGCGGAATGCCTTGCCTCTAGCCTCTGGTTGGATTCAGCTGATGGGAAGCTTGGGCAGAACGGCGGGAAGTGGGAACACAGAGAGGTTGGTTTTATTCCCTTCGGGGTCTCTCCCTGGGAGCTGGAGGAGCAGTGACTGTGTTTCCCTGTTAAGGACAGTCCCTAGGTGTTCACTCTGCAGGTTCCGCTAGCCTCTCCCTCATCTTGCTCTGTGAGGATCCCCATGCTCCTGGGTCCTATATGCCCCTTGTTCTATCTCTTGACCATGACCACACCTTTGTAAATAGACTCTTCCTTTATCTCTCTTTGGTTATTACAAAGTTTGAATGTGCATACCCTTCCTGCCAGGGCCCTGGCTGATTTAGGGGAGGGTATCTGCCATGAGCTGGGCCTGCTTAGGATCCAGAAGAGGTGGGAAGTTGTGTTGAGTTTCCCAGGGCCTTGGGAGGTGGGAAGAGGATGAGAAATCTGGAAGAAGACAAAGAGAAGTCTCCCAAAGTATTTCTAAGTAGGATAGCTGAGAAGAGACCCAGCTAGAAAGAGCTTGGTATGTTTGCCACTTCCTTGCTGTGTGCCCTTAGGAAAAACTACTTCCTGTCTCTGACTTATTGATGAATTGTCTATTATGGTTGAATGAGAAGATCAAAAACAACTTCTAGGGGCTCCTGGGTGGCTCGGTGGGTTAAGCCTCTGCCTTCGGCTCAGGTCATGGTCTTAGGGTCCTGGGTTCGAGCCCCGCATTGGGCTCTCTGCTCAGCGGGAAGCCTGCTTCCCTCTATCTTTCTGCCTGCCTCTCTGCCTACTTGTGATTTCTCTGTCAAATAAAGAAATAAAATCTTAAAAAAATTAAAAAAAAAACACTTCTAGGGGTCCCTCTGTGGCTCAATTGGTTAAGTGTCCGACTCTTGATTTTGGCTAGGTCATAATCTCAGGGCCCAGAGATTGAACCCCACATGGGGCTCTGTGTTGGGTGTGGAGCCTGCTGAAGATTCTCTCTCTCTCCCTCTCCCGCTGCTCCCCACTGCTCGCATGTGTGCATTCTCTCTTTCTCTCTCTCTCTTTAAAGAAAAAAAAAAAAGAATAACCTCTAAGTTTTCATTTAAGCAACTGTGGAGATAAAGTTGGTATTTCTTGAGCCGGGGAAGATGTGAGAGAGTGTGTGTGTGTGGTGGGTGCGGTAGAGTTGGATTTAGAGCACGGCCGTTTGCAATCTGGGAGACATTCAAATGGCAATGTCAAGTAGAAAGATGTAAAGATTCAAAAAAGGTCTGGGCTGGTGACATAGTTTAGGGATTTGTCTTGTAGACAGCGTTTGAAGTGCATAGTATGTACTTCATAAACCCTCTCTGAATCAGAATATGAATCATGTCTTCCTACTTCTACTTAGCACTGGGCAGTCCATGGGCACAAGTCATCCAGGAGTGATCAGTCCCACTCCCCAGCCTGAGAAGAAGCCAAAGAACCATCCATTCCTTGCTCTGCTCTTATATGCCCGCTGAACAAGAAGCTCAGAGAAGCCTGAGAATCCGGCCTTTCAAAGGCTGAATGAAGGTAATTCTGACGATTAAAACCGCCTTCCTGACATGCTGGGTAAAACACTCACTCATCTTTGATGTGATGAAAAGCACTTGAATCTCTGCCTTTTATTCCCTCAAGTACCTTCACCTAATAGGCTGGGTTTTGAAAACAGGGTGTGAAAAAGGCAAGTATGGGCTTCACCTGCCTCTGGATGAGGCCACTTGTCTCTCTCCCCGGGGTTAAACATCTTTTACACCATGGAGGTTTGGGAGGCGCTGCAGCAGAGCGAAAAGCTTCTGGGAAGGCTTGGAGGCAGTGTGACAAGGCAGAGACCTGGGCAAAGATGACATTTTCACCCAATGGCCTCTACTCCCAAAGCAGCAAACTCGAATGCCTACAGGGACCAGTCAGTTCACGACTCAGAAAAATGCATCACATGAGAACTTTGAAGAATGGGAGAGCACAGGTCCTGTTTTAAGGGGTGACCACAACGTGGCTCTGGCCCATCGTTGCCGTGTGGAACATTGGTCCAGTATTACCAGGCCTTCTGGCCTCCTAAGAGAAGCCTCAGATTCAGATTTTCGAAATCTAGTGAGTTTTAAATGCTGGCAACAAAGTGCATTAAAAGTGTTCTGTGCGTATGATGCCTGGCTTGGAGCCAGCTTGAAAGCCTCAGGGAGTTTTGCCAGAGTCAATGGAATGGGCATGTGCCTCCTTCCGAAGAAATTGCCCGAGGGGGAAGAGATGTAATCGTTTTGGAATTGTCACTGAATCAACACGAGCTCTTTGACTCAGCCACGTAAATTGTGAACCATAATTCGTGGCTCTTTTTATCCCCTCTTTGATGAGGTAAACATTTCAAGCTTATCAACATGTGAGGGCAAAAAAGTAGAGATAAATCACGTGTGTCTTGTTCACTGCTGAATTGTCAGGGCTGAGAAGGTTCACAGAAATATTGTTGAATGAAATAGTGAATGAAAGGGACTGGCGGATAAAAGAGAAACAACTACAGAAGCAAGTTTGCATGTTGCAGGGTGTGGGAACGCTTAGTGAGTGGTCCACCTGTCCCCCAACCTCCCCTGCCCATTTTAGTTCTGCTGCATGTAAGTTATTGTCTTACAATAACTTGTAGACAAGTTATTATCTACAGAGGACACCGACAGAATGCAGGTGCAACCTATGATGGGCTCTACGGAGGTGAACATGAACTTGGCATTAACAAGGTTTGTGTAGCAGAACGTCTCTCCCCTCTAGAACTTTCCCAAAAAGCTGCAGTTCCAGACTTGTCTACAAAGTGTCACTGACTTCCCCAGAGAATGGCTCCGACAACATTCCCATTTAATGAGCAGCTACTCCATGCCAGACATGGTCCAAGGTGTTTGTAATGCATTTTAGTAACTTTTTAAATCATCTTTCCTTTTATAATGTATCCTACTTTCTTGGCCATGGTGGTGAGTACAAAAGTGAGGTGTGGCCAATCATAGCACCTCATATGCTTCTCCCAAAGTGATGCCTGAAGAGTGAGCACGTGACTCAAGTAGGACCAATCAAGGGCCTTCCCTGGGACAGATACACTGTTACTAGGTGAAGGAAGATTTCTCACTACTGAGGCTGTGGGTGGTAACGTTCATGCCATTTGGAAGAGGCTCAACTGTAGGAGGAGAGACGGAGGGTTCCATTGCAAGAGAGGAAGAGACAAACAGAGAACAGAGGGAACTAGGGATGCAATACATTCTTTTTTTAATCTGTCTGGAGTTGGGATTCTGTCACAACCAAAAGAATCCTGACCAATACAGCCCTTTATATACTTTGTCTCTCTCAACAACCCTGTGAGATGGTATTAATAACCCTTACTTTATAGATGAAGAAATTGAGGCTCAGAGAGGTAAGGTGACTTGTCCAAAGCCACACAGCCTGTAGGAGGTAGTTTTGATGACTCCCAACCTGCCCTATTTCCACTGTTCTACTCTGCCTATCTTGGGGAATCAGCTCTCTGAATTGGAGCTTCCACCATATTTTCTATTGTGAGTGCAATAGGGCAGAATTGTCTTCTGCTAAGAAACCCTTATAGGGCAAAAATGTCTTCGGCTAAGAAATCCACCATTTTAGGATTAGAAACAACTTTGGAAGTTGGCTGGGGTTCTCTAGAAATAGCAGGGGACTTGGAATCAGAAGGCTCCCAGGGCAACTTCTGTTTCTTACTAGCTGGAAAAAGCACTTCACTTCAGTGAATTTGAATTTTCTCATCTGTGAAAGGGAGATAATATTCAAGATAATAGTGAAGATACATGGATATTATGACAATTAAAAGAGACAAAGTATATGAAACTGTTCTAGAAATGTGAAGTCCTATATAGAAGTCAGTTACCAACGCTGTTGGTTCCCCCTGTGGTTTGGAATCCTAACTCAGTCTGTGCTTCAATGTTCCCCAACACAGAGCACTCACTGCCTCTCAAGGCCAGTCTCTCCATCTTTGGGCCAGTCTGATGGTTATAAAGTTCTCTCACATGCCAAGTTGAAGTATTTCCATCTTGAACTTGTATTCATTTGTTTTTTGGGTTCTATTCCTTCCCCCCTCCCTCCCTTCCCTTCCAACCATCCACTCTCACAAGTATTGAAGATAATCAGAGAATCAAGAAGATCCAGCCCCGCATTCACACTAGCTTTACCCCATAGAGCCAATACATTTTCCTCATAGCAATGAGAATGACATTCTAAAGCACAAATATAATCAATCCTGTCACCCCGTCACTTCAAGCCTATCAATGGGCTTCCACTGCCCTCATGATAGGGTGAACTCTAGGTCTCTATCCGATCCGGTCCCTACCCACCTCTCCAGCCTCTCCTCTCCCCTCCTCCACTCCATGACCTAGGCTCTGGTCAAATCGAGAATAAAGTGACTGACAACTGCTAGTGTGAGCCACTGTCTTCCACCCCTGGGCCTTTGCACAAGCTCTTCTTTATGCCTGGAATACCTGCCTAACCTTCTTTACCTGGCTAAACATTACTTCTCCTTCATATCTCAGCTGAGATGTCACTTCCTCCAGGAGACCTCTCCTACCTCTGGAGACTGCGACAAGTGCCTCTTCTGTGTTTCCTGAGTCCCCTAGGCTCACCTCCAATCCAGCATAGACCATACTCCCCTTGGCTCCCTGCTGCTTCTCTGTCTTTGCATCATGTTCATGACTGGCTGGCTCCTCAATGCCTAAGGGAGCTGTAGTAGAGTTTTGAATGAATACCATCTCTCCTTTCACCTCTGCCTCTTGCCCCCTGCCACGACCCTGCAGGGCCCTGTAATTACAAAGCAAGTGACTGCTCCTCCACAAGGTTAGGAGGGAGACCTGCGCTGTCCCTGTCCACCGCTGCTCTAACCTACTGTGGTGCTGGGAACACCATCACGAACAAGTCATTATTGAAAGTAAGGGTTGTGTCCTCCTGGGGGATCCTCAAGTAGAGACCCCATGTTAAGTGGGAAGTGTCCCATGGGATGAAAGACCCAGAGAGGCACGCGCGCATGTGCGTGCGTATGTGTCTACTCCACATTGCAGTACTTTGCATATTTGCCAACAGTGATGCCACCAGGGGCCAGGTAAGATGCTATTCCCGTGAGGCTGGGCAGCACAATGGTTACCTTCTCGGGCTGTGGTGTATGGCTTCCCGGGTTTGAATCTTGCCCAAGTCATTCAACTTACATACGCCTCAGCTTCCCCTTCTGTGAAATGATCTTGATGAGGTTAAGTACTAGCTTCTGGGGTCAGCATGGGCATTCAGGGCTATGTTGCCAGTGAAGTGTTCAGTGTGGAGCTGGGCTGTGGTAAGAGCTTTATAAAGCTCAAGTTATTACCATTATTCTCCTTTAAATTTAAATGGAAATTATTTGGCTTATCCAGAAGACCTGGGCTCCGGTCCCAGCTGTGCTGCTGACTCTTGGGCGGCCCTGAGCAAGTCCTTTCCCTTCTCTGGGCCTCCCCGGTGGCTCTCATATTCTCCTACCCTGGGGAAGGTGGCCTTTGCCAAGCAGCTGGGAGACAGCTGTTGGACCGCCTGGCCCATGCCTGCCCTTTTGGAGGGGGTTAGAAGGCTGGCTGGGAGGAAGGTGGGGCTGATTCACCCACAGGAAGCCCATGGTGGTGTGTGTGGCCAGTGAAGGGGACACAGGGTGACCGATCTTGCTGGTTTGTCTGGGATTGTCCTGGTTTTAGCACAGAAAGTTCCACATCCTGGGGACCCCCTCAGTTGCCCTATCATGGCAGATGTCCCCTGACCAGGATCCTAACACGTAATGCGTAATGAAGCTGGAAGGGAACAGATGTGGCTACTGAGGTGTGACCCTACTGGCTTTGGGGCAGAGACCCAGGGAGAGGCAGAGGGAGGGCTGCTACCATCTCTTTTTCTGCACATCTTCTCCCCGCCCCCCCCCCCCAAATTTGGCTGCCCTGTGGAAGGAGAACTGACTTTTCCAGCCTCGGGGCCTTATCCAAGCTCTACTTGCTGCCTGGACCTCCCGACCTCCCCTCCTTTCCTTAAAAGCAACCCCACTAAGGGCTCAGGACCCAGCTCAAATGTCAGCCTCTCTTTCCTGACCTGTCAGCTGGGTGACCCTTCTTGGCACTGTGTCCCACGGAAAGCCTTCCATCATAAGCCAGTGCCCTCGGGCAAGTTATTGAAATACCTTCATCTCTTAGTCTGCATAACAGAAATAATCAGAGAGGTCACCTCCTGGGGCCATCTGGATGATTACTGAGATGTTGATGTAAGTTCTTAGAACATTGCCTGAAACAGAGTAAGTGGCGAACAAACACTAGTAATCATAATAAGGACAGAAAAGTACTTGGTGACGGAGACGAGAATGATGATCGGGTTGTGTCTCTGCTGTGTTCTCCCTCCCGCAGCCTGCCATCCCTGGGTCCCTTTTCTCTTACCTACTGAGACCGGGCACACGTCTGGGTCCCTCCCAGGCTGGTCTGTAGCTCTCCCTACATGTTTGATGCATGAATGTCAAACCCCAGATTTAAAACCTCTTTTCAAAGAGCTTAAAAAGGGGAGGATGGGGTAACAGGGGGACGGGCATTAAGGAGGGCGTGTGATGTGATGAGCACTGGGTGTTATACAAAGCTGATGGATTACTGAATGCTACATCAGAAACTAATGATGCACTATAAATTGGCTAATTGAATTTAAACAAAAAAATAAAAATAACAATGAATCTTGGAACACTACATCAAAAACTAATGATGTATTGCATGGTGACTAACAGAACACAATAGAAATTTTTTTTAAAAACACAGGAAAAAAATAAAATACATGTATTTAAACATCAAAAGACAGAAACAAAAACAAAAATGAAGTAAAACACAAAACCAAAGGGCTCGAAAGTTCCCTTTTCGAGAATGGTGGGGCATTTGCCGTGTGCCTGGTAATGTCGTAAGCTTCCTGGTGGCTGGTCTGCTGTAGTCTCTGTGTATCGAGTGTTCATCATGTGCCAGCCGGAATACAAAACACTCCACTGCAGTGATTTTTTTGTGGGGACAATACTGACCCTCAGGGGACAGTTGGCAATGTCTGGAAACATTTTTCATTGTTGCAAGTGGGCGTGGGGTGCCATAGGCATCTCTCTAGTGGGTTGAGGTCAAGAATGGGCCAAGGGTGGCGGTAGACCCCCTACAAAGCACAGGGCAGCCCCTCGCCCGAAGAAGTATCCAGTCCAATAGCGCAATAGCATCAAGGCTGAGAGACCCTCTTTCTTCTCTCCAATGGCCGTGTGACGTAGGGACCACCCAGGAGGAAGCAGAGGTTCAGAGAGGTCCAGGTGAATGCCCAGTAGAGCCAAGACGTGACCAAAACCTGGTGGATCTCATGCCAAACCCTGTGCTCTTTTGGCTCCTGGTCCGGCAAAGCAGATTCAGAGGGGAGAGCAGAAGCAGCTGGCTCAGCAGGGGAGGAACGGGGTGCATGGCAGGAGTGGGGAGGACCCTCTTGATCGGCAGAGCATGAAAGCCCTATCTGAAGGGTCACTGGAGGGTCGGGTCTGGGCAGAGTGGCTGGTCCAGAACCCAGAGCTGGCCCATGGGGAATTCTCCCAGGCAGCCAGAGAAGCCACCAGATGGGAGGCAGAGTAGAATTTAATATCTGACCATCTGCAGCCAGCAGCCCCCAAACTCGGCCGGCAGCTCTCCCGGCAGACGGGAGGACCCTGCCTGCAACCCGGCATATTCGATTCAGTGCCGGTGAAGACGCGGCCACTGAAGAGCGTCCCCCGCCATAGACTCTCTCTCACACGCACACACGCACATGCACACGCACATGGCTGCTGGGAGCTCTGATGGGCTCTGAAAACGTCCATCTCTCTGCCATAAGCTTGTTCTCTGCTATTGGTGCTTCTCCTTAGGATACTGAGCTATGACGGACAGTCCCTTTGTCCCTTACGCCAACACCAGAATTTCTGTGAGTGGAGGCACAATGCATCCAGGGCGGACACCTGGGGGTGGAAGGTGACATTTGGATCTCTCCTATTACCTGTCCCCAGCCCACCCTAAGCCTGCAGAGAGACCGTAGTCCCCTCCCCCTCATGTGAGCTGCCCGTCAGCGCCCTGCTCCTCCTTGATTTACTTCCAGGGAAATACATCTAGCTTTACGCCTTAGGACCCAAGGGGGCCTTTAGGGCTGTAGAATCGTTCTAAAGGAGCACACAGCAACGGGGAGCTACCAGTAACTGAAGATTTATATCAGGCACCAGACCCTGTGGTTCCTGTGTCACCTTCAAGTCCTTATGACAGCTCTGTGGGTGCTGATGGGAATCCCATTTTCTGAAGCCCAGAGAGGTCAAGTCTTCCTCCGAGATCACAGAGCAAGTATGTTATTTCAGGCATTTCTAGCAAGTTGAGAATTGCTGCAGGTCATTCCGAAGGGCCCAGGGGAGTGTGGGTGTGTGGCAAGCACCCCAGATTCATCCGTGTCCCCATGGGGTCTCAAGAGGGGACAAGAGCTATTGCTAACCAGCCTCGCCCCTGGCTACAGTGCAGGCGTTGTGGGCGATTTGCTCTTTCCGGGTGGTTAAAAGACACCGGATTGCCGAGCAGGGGCTTCACATCCTGGACTCCTCTGGCCGAGGCTCTCTATGGAATAGGGCTCCCACCCGTTTCATGCCAACTCTGCAGCTGGGAAAGGTGTCGGCTCCTGAATGTGCCTTTGCTGAGCCTGACCCTGCTCAGAAATTACATTTTTCCTTGATGCCCTAATCAGTTAGCCCAATGGGACTAAGGGCCAAGCCTGTGCCAGGCACAAGTGAGGCAAGCATGATGGTGGCACAGCTCTGCCTGGGATGTCCCCCAAGCTGAGAACAGCCCCTGTTTGCTTGGCACCTACTGTCCGCGGAGTGCGGCGCAGGCCCTCACGGGGGTCCTGTGAGCTTCGATTACCATCTCTTGCATTTCGCAGGTCTGGAACCTGGGGCTTTGAGGGTTCCGTGGCTTGCTCGGGGCTCTACAATCAGATAGTGGCAGAGATGGGAGGGTGGACCAGGCCGGCTGGGGTGTGAGTCCCCATCCCTTCTGAGTAGGAGCACTGCCCACCTCTGGAAGGCTGCTGCCTGTCCTGGACTTGTGGAGGGTCAGGAAGGAATAGGCCCCTTCGTTTGGCTTCTTTGCTTGTGCCCCTGTGCTTTGCCACCTTTGGGGGGGTGGGGGGGCAGTTCAAGGCAATTTCCTCCCAATGGGATCAGTTCTGCTCTCTTGATTTTCCCCTGAGTAGACAGTGCTGGCTGTGATTCTTTGGGAACTTTCAAGTCTCCAGTGAGATCAAGCCAGATAGGGCCGGGCGTTTGCTCCCGCTAGCCCAGCGTCCTCAGTCTTCGCTGGTCAAGCCAGTTGCACTACTGAACTATGGTTCATTTCCAAGGTTCCCCTGACCGGCCAGGAGGCTGGCTTCCTGACCCTATGAATCAGATAGTCAACTTCCCAAGTTCAGGGCAGCCCAGACTGTCTGTGCCTGGATCCCAAAGTGGCCTGACCTTCATGGAGTGAAATGCCAAAGACAAAAACCCAGTTCAAGTTCCAGTAGCTCTTCCCAAATTCTGGGTCAATTACCTAACTCCTCTGAGCCTCAACTTTTCACCTATAAAACAGGGATAGTAACAGTATCTGGCAGACTTTTTCTTCCCCCTCGTAAATAGGGATTATGTGGGATGATGCATTCAACCTGGTGCCTGGCTAACTGTCCCTTTGGGGCAGGTGGCCCCCACAGATTCCCCCCCAGGGATCCCTGCCCCCTGGTGGTCACATCGGCATCCCTATGAAGCCTCCCCCTCTGGGTGTGACTTGCTTCTAAAAATAGAGCGAAAATAACGGACGTCACTTTGGAGACTAGCTTCCAAAAAGACAGAGGCTCTGTCCCCTTGCCTTCTCTTGCCCTTGCCTTAGAGATGATAAACTAAGACGATGGCTGCTGAGGGGTCAACCCAGTCCCCACTGGTCCCTCAGAGCCCTCACCCTAGGAAAAGCTGTGAGTGACAGCATGGAGAGGCCCACGTGGCAAGGAAGTGAGGTCGCTGTGGGATAGCCAGCGAGGCCCTGACACCTGCCAAGAGCCCTGTGAGTGAGCCTGGACGTGGATCCCTCCCCAGGGGGGCCTTGACATGACTGCCGGGCTGCCTCCTTTCCCTGGGCTTTAGAAGGATCCACGGGGACTAGGGTGTTCAAGTGTCCTGAAACCCCTGAATCCCACTAAGACATTTGCCACTTATGTGTTAACCACTACCCCGGCGACTGCCAACTGCACCCCACTGACCGAGTACTGCCTGTGTGGCGGGCACTGCGGTAAGTCCATCTGCCTACTTGCTTTTTGAAATTCCCCTTTTCCTGATGTGAAAACTGAGGCTTGGGGAGGTCAAGACATGTGTGCATGATCACACAGCGACTACACGCGGAAGTCAGAGTCGGCCTGGCCTCAGTTTTTGCTTCCTGACAGATTGGGTTGGGCCTTCCGGGAAATGGGCCCCGAGGACCCCATTTCTGGCTCCAGGAAGCACCCTCAGCCTGCGCCGGGGCTGGAGAAGGGCAGCAGTGCTGTCTTGCCCAGAGGGACATCTGAAGCCAAGAGTGGTCCTGAGAGACCTAGAGGTATATGGGTTTGTGGCATCCTCCTCTTAGGCCGAGGAGTGGTCTGCAGAGGCGAGAGGGGGGCCAAGGGGGCCTGTTTGAGCACAGGGTGATCTTGGCCCCTCCCACATCCTCCTGGACCTGAGCTCTGAGGCCCTGGCCACAGGCTTCTGGCTCTGGGTCCCGGGAGGGCCTGGTGGAGAGTGGCCCTGCCTGTGGGACTGAGCGGAGAAGGACCCCTCTGCCAGCCTCGTTCTGGGGGAATCTCATCTGAGCCAGAGGCTCACAGATGCTGTGACCTCATCCCCCTGTGTCCGTCCCTGCTTCCCCATAATTTATGTTCACGTCCACATTAACTGATGTTGCAAAGGCCGTGAACCAAGCTAATTGTTTCCAAATATCGAATTGTGAGGTTTCTTGGCTGATTACAGAGCATCAGAGTTGGAAGCAGCAAGGTTCTGTTGTGTCATAATTAATGAAGGACCCAGGGGACACCATCTGCAACGATGGGACTCAGAAGTCTCCACATGGTGTGCTCACCCAGTGGCCTCAGACGCCCTCCGATCCCAGACCGCAGGAGCGGAGCCTCTCCTGGACACAGCGGGAGGAACTCTTCTCTACGGTCATTTCTTCTACCTCCCCAAGTTCTTGTGACAATGATGCGGCAGAAAGAAAGGAGCCTAATGGTGAACTTCTAAGCCAGGATGATAAACAGTGACCATGACTACAGTGATCACAGCATCTGCTATGTGCCACGGATGGTGCTGGTGCTTTCCGTAAGAATCATTTAATGAGCACATCCCAGCTGTGAGGAAGACACCCCTACTGCTCCCATTGTGCAGATGAGAAAACTGAGACCCAGAGAGGTATGGCACACAGCCAGGATGAGGCAGAGCTGGGCTTCAAACCCCCCGAGGTCTGGTTCCAGAACTCATGCTGTTAACCGTGACTCCCAATAGGCTCCACAGGAGGTGGTGTGCCAGCTGCATGAGCTCATATTGCTAGTGGAAGCTCTGGGGCTGGTTTTTCTACACTTCCTGCTTTTTTCCAGTTGTTCCAGTTTCAGTTCCTGTCTAAATAATCCCTTCTGAACCTTCTTTATCCAGTTATCCCTGCTTTTGTACCTCCCTAGGGTGGATGGCTATAAGTAGGGGAGAGGGTGGAAAGAAGAGAAATAGGGCCCATTGAATCATTTTGCAGGTATGACCTCATTTAATCCTTACAAAAATCCTACATGATAGGAATGATGTTATTGCTATAATAATGAGATGAGGAAACCAAAGCTATAGGACATAGGTGACTTGCCCAAGGTCATACAGGACACAAGTGGTGGAGGGAGCCAGGAGTGGTCTAACTCAGCGTCTGTTCTTCATTGTGACATGAGGTATCGGGACAATACCTTTGTTATCACTCTGCATCTATTTTTAACTGGGCATTTTTCACCAGGATGCACGATATTCTCCATCTGGCATGTGTGCACAACCCACTCTTCCCTTGTCCCTGGCAGACATTACTAGTAGATGACAGCATACTGTGATCCTATATCTGCTAAGCCTGTATCTGTAATCAACACGATGACCCTGGCAGCCATTTCCAAACCCTCTGGGAAGGCATTTGAGATGAAAACTAGGAGTTACTCCTGTCCCAAAGGTCATCTTGAGGACAAGACATTTTGAAGCCCTTGGTCACTAATCTCACGACCTCAGATGACTTCCCAATGATATGAGGGGACCCCAAAACCCGTCTAAGATTGCTGAAAACAAACCCCACCCAAAGCTTGGCTCCCTCCCCTAACATAACATAATTCTGGGAATTGACCTTTCTGGAGCAAATATCCATTTAGAATCCCTAAATTGCAATTCTTGGCTCTCACTCTTCTAAGACCTACAACACTGATAAGGCAATACGCCTTCATGGGCAGGCCTGATTTTAAGACCGTGAAAACATTTTGCAGAGCAATAAAGCAGTGCGATAGCTGGTGGCCACCAGGACAGCCACCTCCCCCTGGTCCTTCATGGCGTCAGGCATGGTGTGGCTGAAATAAGGCAGGTTGGTGGTATCTGTGGAGACTCAAGTTCCTTCTCACCTGTTCGAGAAAGGTTCCCAGTTACTGAAAGGGACGTATTCATGGGGACCTCCTAGAGTCTGTTCTGATGTATTTGAGTTGGTTCTTCATACACTTGGGTCCTCTAGTGTCTCTTGGAGGATCCTGGATCCTGACACACCACCACCCCACCTTGTAGGGGGAGAGACACCACCCGAAGCCATGAGGCCAGAGAGGACTTCTCTCATCCAGGGCCTCGAGCCTCTTCCCCAACAGTGGGTACAGAGGAGAACATGCCCTGTGCACTTGTTAAAGGAGTGCAGGCCTGAATCTTGAGAACCTGAACCTAGTCCCTGCACAGTTGGAGGAGATCATCTCCTGGGTTTGCCCAACTGGCTCCCTCCCACCCTTTTCTGGGAATAGCAACCCATTTGCATTTAGGGAACAACTTCCCCCTTCTTCTCACTACCATGAGATTGGTTGAGGAGCAGTTGGCTCCAGCCCGGGCAATCAGAGGCACCATACATCACCTACCTCTGCCCATGGCTCTCCGACCCCCTCCCAGTTACAATGGTTTTAGAGAGCTTATTATCCTGACTTACTAATGGCCAGCCTCCACCACCAGAATGTAAGCTCCAAGAGGGCAAGAACTCTGTCCATCTTGTTTACTGGTAACTCCCCAGTTCTTAGAACTGTTCTCAGAACGTGGGAAGTGCTCAACAAAGACTTGTCAAGGGGTACCTGGGTGACTCAGTCAGTTAAGTGTCTGCCTTCGGCTCAGGTCATGATCCCGGGGTTCTGGGATCGAGTCCTGTATCAGGCTCCTTGCTCAGCAGGGAGTCTGCTTCTCCCTCTGCCCGCTGCTCCCCCTGCTTGTGCTCTCTCTCTCAAATAAATAAATAAAGTCTTTAAAAAAGAGAGAGAGAGAGAAAGAGAGAGACTTGTTCAGTGAGTAAATGGTGATTCAACTCTGGCTGAAGTGAATAGGAAAGAGAGCCTCTTTTTCCACTGAAGAGACTGTACTGGTAGAACAAAAGCCTACCTTGAGGACAAGAGCAAGCTTGCCTGAGAATGAAGACAGCACAGAGGAAAGCAGATCTAAGTGAACAGGATCCCATTGTGCCTGAAGCCAGCTTGGAACCACAGGGCAGGTGGCTGTTTTTCTCACTCTACTATGTGTAATTCATCGTGTTGGGTTATTATTGGTAAATGAAACATCCATGGTCCCCATTTTCATAGTTCAGAGGAGGAACTAGGCAGCATATATGCAAGCAAATGAACAAAAGCTGTATTTATAAGACATTATAAAGACTATGAAGAAATTCCATAGGGTGTGGTGAATAAGAATGATCAGGGAGACTTACTTAGGCTAGGTATTCTGGAACATTTACTCTGACTTGAAACCAAAGTTGAAGCCCAAGAATGAATCCCCTTACCCCTCATGCAAGGATGGGTAATTCTTGGCAGAGGAGAGAGCACATGCAAAGGCCCTGAGGCTGGGACAAACTTGGTATGTTTGAGGATGCTAGAAGCCTGATGTGGACAGGGTGAGGGCCCACATGGCTTAGGAGGAGGCTGGACAGTAGTAGACATGAGGTTGTCACTTAGACTAGAACTTGGAGGTCAAGGTGAAGCATTGAGATTTTCTCTGATGTGTACTGAAAAGCTACAGAAGGATCTGGAAGAAGGGAATGACAGTCACTCTGTCTCTAGACAGATCTCCTATGAAATACCTATTCCCAGCCTGGTCCCGAGACACACTTAGTCATTTCCAGGCCCAGCCTCTAAGACTCATTCTTTTACCTGCTTTTCTCTCTGTTTTTTAAGCTCTTCATTACCTCCTAATTGTCCTGATTTCAGTTCTTTCTTGTTCTTGTCAAACACCAATTTAAAAAATGAGTCATCATGAACTTCACGCCACTCCTCATTTATAATTAGGCCCATTTCCCTGCTCTTCCTTTCTCTCTCTCTTTCTTTCTGCTTCGAAAAATCAGGGGAAGGAGAAAAAAAGATTCTTTTTTACATCCTTAAAAAAAAAAAACACACCTCCTTTTTTGCTAACATCAATGCTATTGGCTGTTTGGTTGTGTCACTGGTCCCTTCCATGGCCTGCCTAAGCAGCCTTGGCTTTTGGTGGTTTAAATCACATATGGGGACCCAGGAAGCCTCCATAATGTCTGGGAAAGCCATGTACTTGACTGCTCCCTTTGATAGCTCCTGGGGACATCTGTCAGGGATCCTGACCTCCAGGCCTCTGGATTCAGCTTCCCAAAGTGGCCAGGTGAGGTGTGAGTCAAGCTGGGGTTAGATCCCTGGGGACATGAATCCAGGGCTCACCTCACGAGCAAAGCTGGCCTGACTTTGAGTTACCACCTGGGAGGGAATCCTAGGTGCCTTCAATGTAGCAACTCCAAAGCCCAGCAAGACAGCTGCTTTAAGGGGGTTCATTTCACCTACAATCAACAAACATGGATGGCATGTCTAGCGGGTCTCAGGGCTTCACTGGGAGGGAAGGCAGGATAGTCCAGTGGCAAAGGACAGGCTCTGGATTCACATGGCCTGAGGCTGCTCCTTAGAGGCTGTGGGTTTGGGGGCAAATGTCTTAACCTCTCTGAGCCTCATTTGTAAAATGGTAGGAATATAAACACCTTCCTCAGGGGCTTTTTTGAGAATTGAAACAGATGATACAGAAGCCTCAGTCTGGCTTAGGGCAATGAGCAGTAGGAGGGTGGTACTTATGCACTTTATAGAGAGGAAGAGGCACAGGGAGCTGTCGATGGAGGGAGTTTTTGGAGTGAGTGAGAAATTTAAAAAGACACTGTCCAACTATCAAGAAGGGGCCTATGGCACAAAAAGAACATTCTGTGTGTTTCCATCTTAGCAAGTTCAAGAGGAAGGACCCCATTCCTTCCAGAATAGTAGTTACCTCTAGGGGTAGGTTGTTGATTATGAGAGCTCATGAGGGAGACTGTAAAGTGTGCTAGAAACGTTCTGTATCTTGGGGGCGCCTGGGTGGCTCAGTGGGTTAAGCGTCTGCCTTCAGCTCAGGTCATGATCTCTGGGTCCTGGGATCGAGGCCCATGTCAGGTTCCCAGCTCAGCGTGGAGTCTGCTTCTCCCTCTCCCTCTGCCTCTCCCCCTGCTTGTGCTCTCTTTGTCTCTGTATCTCTCTCAAATGAATAAATTTTTAAAAAAAGGAAAAGAAATGTTCTGTATCTTGATCCAGGTGGTGGGTATACAGGTGTATATCTATGTCAAACCCCACCAATCCTGTGCCTTGAAGATTAGTACACCTTACTGGGCATGTGCTATACCACCATTCAAAAGAGAGGGCAAGAAATAAATAGAGGGTCTGGGGAAGACTGCAGAAAGGGCTGGGCTAGGGAAGAAAGAAGGAAAAGTTCAGGGACCTTGTTGAGTACCTTCCATCCCAGCCATGCTAAGGTTCCCTCCTCTTCCCAAAGCCACCCCTCTATGACGCAGCTAGGTTCCGCTGTGGTCCGCGGAGCAGCTGCCCTGGCTGTCAAGGGGGGGATGTATTAGAAATGCACATTCCTGGACCGGCCCCAGACTTGCTGGATCAGGTCTCAGATTGGCCCACCTTATGCTGAGCCCCTCCCAGAGGAAGCTTTGGCTTTGAGACCCCCAGTCACATGAGAGACCCTCCTCTTGTGATTTTCATAGCTGCCTTGTCCCGGCCCCTCCTCATTCTGTGTCCTCCTATACATGTTTCTCTGTTCATGGCTTCCTCTCTGTCACCTTGCTTTTCTCCCTCCTTGGCCACTCCCCCCCGCCACTTCAGCTGTCATGTCTCCACAATGTCCTATCAGGTCACACCTCTGTTCTGAGCTACCAGCAGGTCCCTAGACCCCTGGCTGGTCTGAGTCTCAGTTTCACTGCACCCGAGCCAGGGGAATTTTATTCCCTGGGGTGTCGGTTGCCTCACCTTAAAGTGGAAATAATGATGCCTACCTCATCAGTCTACTCTGAGAAGTAACAGAGATAAAATATGGATTCCCATCCTGGCTGTGTTGCACATGGGTGGTGTGACCTCCACTCCATTCTGAGTTTCTTCCAATTAAATGCAAGTACTCAGTGGAGCAGTTGGGAGCCCATCTCAGTGCCTGGAAGGAGATAAATGTTGGCTGGACCTTGTGATCTCTGATTTTGCTGAAGCCTGGGCTGTTGGCTTAGTTGGGGTAAACTTGGAATTCACGTCAAGGTGTCGGGGAAAGGAAGCAGCTATTTCTGAGGTAGGGGCCAGCCCCAGACTGCCCCTTATTTAAAAATAGGATTGACTGATGGATTTGAGAGAGAGAGCAGGTGTGTGTGGGTGTGCAGGTGCACCACTGGGGGGAGGGGCAGCTGGAGAGCGGGAGAGAGAGAATCTCAAGCAGACTCTCCCCCTGAGCACAGAGCCCGATGCAGGGCTTGATCCCAGGACCTTGAGATCATGACCTGAACAGAAATCCAGAGCCGGCCACTTAACCCACTGAGCCACCCAGGTGCCCCTAATCCTCATTTTAAGCCCTTCCAAAGCTTCAGGGGCTTTAGTATAAACCTTCTTCCTTTTTCTCCAAACCTGAAAGTGACTCAGTTCCAGCAGAAAAACGGGCCCTGGGCCATTATTAAACATCTACAGCACACTTAGTTATGTGAGCAATTTAGATTTAATAAGAGGGTTCCTGGATTGTTTAATAAAATACAACAAGTGGGTTATTAGGTGAGGTCTGATCTCTATTTAATTAGATGCCAGCTTCCTGTGGCTTCGGGGGACAGCAAAGGACTTCTGGGCTGGATGATAGCTTTTGCGGCAGGGTCTGTGTTCCTCTTCAGGATATCTGTTGGAATTAGCAATGGAATATAAAAGCCAAGAGAAAGACTACTGGTGTTGTAAACTAGGGAAGCTTGGTGTTCACATCACCCAAAACTTCAGATAGATTATGCAAAATAGAGTATGGATGGGATTAGATTGCGGGGAGGTCTGAACAGATCCATGGGAAGTCCTATGCAGAAGAATAAGTCACTGTCAAGTCAGTAAAAGACCTCAGAGCATAACACTGTCAGGAATGGGGAGTAACAAGCAGCTCAATTAAGTCCAGCTGGTGCCTATGGGAAGGGCATATTATGGGCTGCCACGTTATGGGGAATCCCAAGTGCACACTTCCATCGACAGCTGCCGCTGAGTAAAGCCAGGGTTGGCATGGGACTAAGGGCATTGCTTCAACTCTTCCCCTGATTCCAAGATTGTCAGAGAAAAGATACTATTGACCCAAAGCTGAGCTTCCTGATAAAGTTGCCCATGGTACAAGTCTCCATCCTGGGCCTCCAGGTGGCTGGAATCCAAACCAGAAATGTTCCACTGTAACAACTCCAATTTTCCCCTTCCCGCTTCTCCTGGGCCCCAAAGTATCAACAGGATGTGTAATCTTAGAAAAACCCCAAACCTACACTGTATCACCAGAAAAGCACCTTGTAGTGAGAATGAGTAAACAGGAGAAGCTGTACACCCAAAAGAATGGGAGAGCATATCCTTATGTAATGGATCAAAAGGAATCAGGGGAAACTGTCAGATTTCTCATTTGTGTTCTTGAAACAACTCTAAGGGATGCTACATCTAAGAACCCGTAGGAAGCATTCAGGAAAGGGGCATTTCTGAGACTAGGGAGGACTAGGGAGAGGCAAACATGATTGCTGAATTAAAAGCTACAGTGGAAACAGGAAAAGAAGATGAAGTATTGCCAAGAACTAAACCAGAGAATAAAGGACAAGCAATAAGTCCATGAAAAGGTAGTCAATATTGGTCATCAGAGAAACACAAATTAAAACCACAATGAGATCTCCTCCCCACCCAGCAGAATGGTTGGAACAAAGCAAAAACAACAAACAGCCATTTTTAAATATCCCGGCAATTTCAAGAGTTGTACAGGATGTGGAACAAGTATAAAATGGTCTAACCACATTGGAAAATTGTTTGATAGGTTTTTACAAAGGTGAACATTGAGTGTCCCTACGAATCCAGCAATTCCGCTCCCAAGTGCATACAGAATGTCCACAAAAAGACCCGCATGAAAGGAGAAGTCCCGAATTGGAAACCACCCAAGTTACCATCTATAGGAGAGCAGAAAAGCAAATGGACACATTAATTCAATGACTACTCAGATGGAAAAAATAAAAGGAATAAACCAGTGCCACACATAACAATGTGAATGAATCTCAAAGACATTGTGTTGAATGAACTGAGGCAGACATATGGGTCCATACCCTATGATTCCATTTACATGAAGTTCAAGAACAGAAAAAATGAGGCTATGGTTCTATCAGAACTCATCATATGGTGGGTTGAAGAACAAATACAAAGACCACAAGGAGAATAGTCTGTGGTGATGGAGATATTTTATATCTTGATCGGTTGATGGTTACACGGTTATTTGTCAACATTTTATTGAATTGCGCAATAAAGATTTCTGTGGTTTGCCATATGTTTATGATAACTGAACGTGGTACTTTCACACACGTGCGTGCATGTGTGCACATACACACAGCCCTGGGTGATGAATCATGGTCCAAGAATTCTGCACCCTTCAAATTGCCTTTATGTGCGAAGGCACCAGAAATACACTCTCACACATGCACGGACTTGCAAAGTTTGCCACTTAAAGAAAAAAAAAAGTACTCAATATAAGCTCCAGCTGACCAAGTAATAAGTCAAAATAAATAACCCCAAAATGGATGGGATTGTGGTTTTTAAGCGCTGATACTGAGTGATAAAAACCAGGAAATTGAAAAGATAAAATCTATTTTTTGGTCCATGGTTATCGACAATACAAATATAAAACAATTATCTAAAGGAAGATCTAGTCCATGAAACTATTTTATAATAATAATAATAATAATAATAATAATAATTTGAATCTAAGCTCCCCAGAAATAGGAGAAGAAATAAAATCTTAAGGAAATAAACAGACACAGGACAAAGGCAAAGGTATAAGGCAAAAGGCAAATGTATAAGGAGGATCATCAAGTTACTGACCAGAGAGAGGAAACAAGAGAACAATGGGAGATGGAAATGATGAAGTCCATAAAACTATGTCCTCTTCATTAACTGATATCTTCTTTTTATAGGGTGGGAAACATCACACGAGTCTCTTCACCTCTGAGTCTTAGATTCCTTGTCTATAAAGTAGGATCATTCATTCTAATCTAACAGGATCATTCATCATTTGTCCATTCATTCAACAAATGTTTTTTGAGCACCTACTAAGTGCCAGGCACTGTGCTAGGTCCCAGGGACACAGAGTGGACACACCAGGTACGTGCACTCACAAAGCTGACATCTGATCCTCTAGTCAGAGGATCCTCTAGTGGTACCCTGAAAGAATTAGGACAGGGTTAGGAACATGGTGGGGACAGGGAATGCTGGGTGGTTACTAAAGGCCTCTTTGATGAGGAATCATTTCATCAGAGACCTGAGGTAGGTGAGGGAATGAGACACGTGGATACCTGGGGGAATAGGTTTCTAGCTAGAGGGAAAGTGCAAAGGCCCTGAGGCATAGACATACTCGTTGTGTTGGAGAAACAGTAGTGTGGTTTGAGCTGAGTCAGTGAGAAGGGAGGGTGATAGAATAAGACCCCAGAGATAAGGGGGCTTATGGATCATGATCAGGACCTTGGACCTTACTCTGAGTCTTCTGGGAAGTCACTGGAAGGCATGACAGGGAGTGATGTCATTTGACTCCTATTTTAATAGAATCCCTCTATGTGGGAGAATAAACATAGGTGCTGTAAGAATATAATCAATGACCAGGGTCCTGGGGAGCACATATGAAACATAGCCATGCTCAGTATTTTTTAAAACCTTACTTCTCTCACACAGAGGAGGAAGCGGGATTCTTCTTGTTATAAGGGATGGGAAAAGAGGTGGACCCTTATGTGTCCACATGGTCCCTTGTTTTTCTAATTATGTTCCTTCCAGAGGGCTCTGGCTATGCAGTGACTGTTTGCAAGGCCAATGGACATGCCATACTTTGCTCCTGTGGCTATGGCTTCTGGCAGGCGTTGAGCAGTGCCTGGTACAAGGAAGTATGTAATAAACGTGAAATCAGTCCAAAAAGTCCAAATAGGTCCCTGTTGCTACATGTTACTACATGTTACTTTTGCCGGCACAAAAAGATGGCACAAGGTGCGTTTGATCTGGAGAAGGCTGGAAAGAACAGTGGTTTGCCTCCCCCTCCCCAGGAAGAACCCTCTGGGTCATCTGTCTGCTTTGCATGTTCTGGTTTGTATCCCTCCCACACCCTGTCCAATATCCTGGACTATTATGGAGCCAGCTGAGTTGAAGGGACATGGTGTAGCCACTAGAGTGTGAACCTCAGAGCCGGACAGAGCTGGTCTGAATCTTCATTCTACCACCTCCCAGCTGTGTGACTTGGACAAATCCTCTCCCTGCCCCGGGCCTCAACTTTATTATCTGCAAAATGGGGATGGTAACCAGGGCGCTCACTTAGATAGGTTGTTGCAGCATTAATTGGGACCACCCCACACCTCCCTGGGCCCCCTAGACTGGACCCAATGCCAGTTATAAGGATGCAACAATGAAAGGGACAAGAATAATCCCCAGCCTCGACCAGGGGACACTGTCACAAAATCAGCATGCAATAACTAGTAGCAATCAGTTATAATAACGAAATGACAGTATTCATTTGCTCTCCTCTGTTCCAAATAATCCAAAAGACCCATTTTCCTAGCAGGGATAATCACGTTGTTCTCTCAGTGCTAGTGACCTGAGTTTTCCCAGGCTTGTGGAAGGCTTGCTGGCTGATCTCTGGGGTCCCTTGCAAGAGGCTCACCGTGCTTTCAGCCAGCCTGACACTCTTCCACAGACCTGGTCCCATCCGGGAGGACCCAGCTCTTTCGTGCTCTCCCAGGACCTTTGGCCTATGAGATGTCTCAGAGGGCCTGGGTGTGTTCACTAAATGAGAGCCTTTGCCAGTGCAAGGGGGTCAATGAGACGAGTTCAGGGCAAGGAATCTCAAAAGTTTGCTTTTAGATCAAATAACAAAGCCATAAAAGGGGCACTTGGCCGATGCTTAATATTCAAACTTGAGAAAAAAGGTCCCGAGATTTTTCTGGCAAAACCACTTGGGTTTTCTCTGGGAAAACAGACAAGAGGATTGATGGAGAACCACCAGGGGCTTGTCAAGCTTTGGCTACTGATGAATTACGGGAGACTCAGCTCAGGGGGAGAGAGGCACGTGCCCAACGTGAGCAGCCGGGCTTCCTTCTGTTTCAAGGACAGATAATGAAATGATAGGCCTTTCTTTCTCCACGGTCTTATGTGAGCTCTATGATACCCTATGAGGCAGGCAGGATGGGTATATTTTACCTATAATAGAAATGGAACAGGGGCGCCTGGGTGGCTCAGTGGGTTAAAGCCTCTGCCTTTGGTTCAGGTCATGATCCCGGGGTCCTGGGATCGAGCCCCACATCGGGTTCTCTGCTCAGCGGGGAGTCTGCTTCCTCCTCTCTCTCGGCCTATCTCTCTGCCTTCTTGTGATCTCTGTCAAATAAATAAATAAAATCTTTTAAAAAATTAAAAAAAAAAATGGAACAAACAAACAAAGAAAAAGCTGAGGTCCAGAGAAGCTAAGTGACTTGCTAACGCTACCTAGCTAAGTACCTGACAACTTCTTAGAGCCAGGTTAAGTGCTGGTGCCGCCAGCCACGAAGATGCCATGTCACCACCTGACCCAGGCCAGGAAGGAAAAGGCCACAGTGACAGATTACAAAGATGACAGCAACCCTGTATGACTCTTCCTGCTAACCAATTTATTTCCACACCCCTTGAATGGGGGCCAGTCGTGTCCCCAGCTTTGACCAACAGGATGCAGCACAAGTGACATTTCCCAGTGCCTAGCGTAGGCTTTCAAGAGTCCTCTGCAGCTGCTGTCCCACACCAGCACAATTACAAGGGCAGACTCGCCTGCTGGGGGCAGAGAGCAGCTGGAGCAGACACCAACCATCCTAGCTAAAGGCTTTCCAGATCAGCCAGCCCCTGGTTGCTCTGGTTTGCTGACCACAGGGCATCAGTGAACCCACCGGAAACCCGAAGGGCCACTCACCCGACCCAGCTTACACTACCAACTTGCAGCATTATGAACTGAAATAGGGACTTAAAACGGTAAGCACTTACACCGTGGGATGGATCGTTACACGGCAAAAGCTGACTGATACATCGTGAGGAGAGACTGCTTCGAAGGGCCATCACTGACCCAACATCTGTCCAGCTTGGAGCATCCGTAGGGAGAGGACCTCACCCCCTCATGAGGACAGAGCCTCGGTAATTGCTGTCTCATGGACAGATCTCTCGGGTATGCACCCAGCCTGCCTTCAAGCTGGGACCACAGATGCCTCGTACACAATAAATAGATGTAGTTGTATCCTGTTTCGAGGAAGCGTTCTAATATCTCTTTGTTAGCTGACTCATCGAGTACAGTGTTTAAGAGCATGGACCGGCTAGTCTCCACTGTGCTAATCAACACCACTACCTCTCTGAATCTCATCTTTTTTTAACCTGCAAAGTGATAAAGCAATAATCTAATAACGTACACTGCTCGCTACAGGCTGAGCACAGAGTGAATGCCGACATGGGTTACGTGTTAGCATTTCTGGGACTCTTCTCACTGTGGGCTTTAAACAGCCCCACCTAGCATCTTGACTTCTCTTTTCTGCATTTGCAGGAGGAGACCGTAACATCCTCACACTATGACAAAATAAAAGAAGTAGAGAAACACATGGCCCAGAGGCTCTCAACCTCAGCACCATGGACATTTGGGACCAGATCATTCTTTATGAATGGGGAACGGCTGCCCTGTGCCTTATAGGATGTTTGCCAGCATCTCTAGTCTACCCACTGGACGCAAGTAGCATCCTCGCCCCCAGCTGTGATGGCCAAAAACATCTCCAGCATTGCGAAAAGTCTCCAGGGGGACGGTGAGGGGGGAATGACAAAATTGTCCCCAGCTGAAAACCACTGACATCGCCACCCTCGGATGCCCACAAACCAGGGCAGAAGCTCCTCCATCGCGGAGGACAGCAGAAGGTGGAGAGAGGTGGCTAAAAATAGCGCTGCCCAGTCAAGGATCATAAATCAGTGCGAAGGGAGCTCTCTCGCCCAGATGATGCCATCTGCTTCCAAGTCGGCAGTGGAGATGCCTGAGTGAGGCAAAGGCAGAGCAGGGAGGAGGTGTGGAGAGCAAGGAAGGGATGGAACCAGGTTGGGAGGGAGGAGCTTTTGGGAGGCCGACGTGAAGAGAGATGCTGCCTTTGGTTGGGTTCTCCAGAAGCAGACCCTGAGATGAGGATTTGTCTGGTTGTGGTTGATTGGGACACAACTCCATGAAAAATGGTAGGGGAGAGAGGGAAGTAGGAGCAGGGAGGGAAGGTGACCAAGAGAGGCTATCGTATCAGTAAAGTCCCCAGAGGCTCGGTCATAGGGAAGTGCTGCAGACAGTGTAGACAAGATCCCAGAGTTGTCCCCGTTAGGGCGTGAGGGGACTGCACCCCTCAATCACTGGGTAGGGATCACCCCCAGGAGGATGTAAATTTCCAGACCCTCCGGTTCTCTCCCACACAGAGTGGGTTCTGGCTGTTGGGAGCAAAGGCACACAGAGAGCTGGTGTGCACAAACACGGGGAAGAAATCCTCGTGGGGTACGCGCAGCACACCGACCGCATCTGCCACAGACACTCAGAGAAAGAATTAGACTGAAAAAATAATAATGGAACAAAGTGCCAGGTACTGTGCCCACAGTTTATGGATATGACCCCATCCCATCCCCCACAGTAACCCATAAGTCGGTGTCATTATTGCTCCTGCTTAAGAGGAAGAGGTAAACTCAGCTTTTTCCTGGCACCAAATTCTGAGCTGTGAGTACTAGATTATGGAAAGGGTAAGGAGAGGCCAAGATGAGTAAGTGGAACGGGGAGAATCGCCTCAGGTGAGGCAGAAGGAGGTGTGGTCCCAGCTTTTTCTTTTCAATTCCTCACCTTCCTTCCCTGGTTGCCCTCTGTCTGGCCCAATTCGAGCTGCCGTGCACCTGACTCAGCCAGCCTGACCTCTGGAGAGACGCCCAGAATAGCCTCTCTAGCTATGGGGGCTGGAAGGGGGGGCTGAGAGCTTAGGACCCTCCATGCACCACCCTAGATGCCCTGTTGCCCCCAGGGGTTGCTGACTGAGTATGTGGGGTGGGAGGAAATAGGGCAGCTCCTGGGATATGTTGGGACCTTGACATGGAGGGACCCAAGGCAGGGACCCCAGCTCCCAATGCCTCCTGGGGCCAGGCTAGGTGCATATCAATGAGGAAGTGGGCTGGAGGTGGGGTGGGGGCCCCCCCGAATGAACTGGAGAGCCCCTCCCCCATCTACTGGGGCACCCGTGGCTGCCGCTCAGCTCTGGTGAGAGTGGGAAGGTTACAGTGTGCCCCGACTAGCCCCTCTTTCCCAAGAAGCTGGAAAGCTAGAGTTTTGTTCTTTTAATGTAAAATCTCCTGAATTTTAAATCTGGAGACCCACCCACCCCAAAAGCTAACCCAACAAGATAGAACACTGCAGACTAAACAGAATGTGGCCACCTGAAAGCTGTTCCTGTGTGACAACTGGCTTATTGGGAGGAGGGCAGCAGGAGGGCTGTGGGAATGGTGAGACCATCACACTGTGCCTTACTTTACGGGATCCTAAACTTTTTTTTTTTTTTTTTAAAGTCTCTTTTTCTCTTCTGGTTTTCTTCTGTTCACTCCCTGTTCCTATCACCTCTTTTCACCAAAACCGTACACACGATGAACTTTCCATCTTGCCTCAAATACACTGTTGCCATTTTGTGCCCCTGTGCCTTTGCTGTGCTGTGTGCGTGGGATGCCCTCCCACACCGCTTCCCCTCGGGCTCAGCCTCTCCTCATTCTACGAGAGGCAACGCATTGCTGATTTCTCTAGACTTAGCAAGGCAGAGTCAGGCCAGCTCCCAACACCTCTAATACAGGCACTGTGTTGCTCAAGAAATACATCATTCCTACCCTCCTAGAGTTAAGTATATATGGAGGAGTATACGTCAAGGAAACAGCAGATTAAAATAATGGGATTTATGTTCTGTATTAGCCAGAGATATATGCAAAAACCCACAACAGCAATATCTTTAATTAAAGAAAGTCTGGGGGCGCCTGGGTGGCTCAGTGAGTTAAGCCTCTGCCTTTGGCTACAGCTCATGATCTCGGGGTCCTGGGACTGAGCCCCACATTGGGCTCTCTGCTCAGCAGGGAGCCTGCTTCCCCTTCTCTCCACCTGCCTCTCTGCCTACTTGTGATTTCTCTGTCAAATAAATAAATAAATACAGTTTAAAAAAAAATAAAGAAAGTCTAGCTGACCTGACTTAGGGCATTAAAGACTGAATTCCCGAGTACACCCGGGGAGATATCAGTCTCTGTGTCTGCTAATGCACTTCTCCATCTTCAGCAGTCCTACCAAGGACTTTGGCCAGCCTCCTCTGGACAGTTCCTTGCCATTCCTTCCTCTGGGAGCCCCCTTTGTACCCTTCGTCACATGGCTCATGCTTGTTCATCTTCCAAGTCCCGGGTTAGACACCCTCCTCTTCCAGGAAGGCCCCCTGGCTTTCCCAGGCTGAGTGAGATGCTTCCTTCATGCTCCGATGGTGCACCACTGCAGCTCACAGATGAGGGATGGAAGCAGAAAAATGTTCACCTTTAGACGGAAAGACTGACCTACAGCCTGCGGAGCTCGGATAAGGATCAAATACCTGCGGGGTAGCCACATTCTTTAAGGGCCTCCTGAATTGCTTGTATATCATACCGGAAGTTCATACCGAACTGAATGATAAGCACCAGCGAAGTCTTGGGAAAGTAGTTTCCAAGTAGAAAACTGAAGAAGACACGTATGATCTAGTACTCCCTACACAGCCCCTGCCCCGGAGCACCAAGCCTGTAACCAACAGCCTCACACAGCAAAACGGCAGTCCTTTCTGCCCACAGTGCCTGTCCCCTTGCTACTCAAATAAACTAAGTTGCCCCTACAATGTCTCAAGAACTCTTTCTTGGGTCCCACGATCCTGCAACACAACTAACTCCCTCTCCCAGGTCCCCTCCCAGAAGTCCCCCAGGTCTCCCTAATGACCTGCCCTCAGGCCTTGTTCTGCAGGGGCCAGGGGCCTCAAACCCAGATACCTAACCTTATCTCTGGGCCAAATGCCGGTGGGCGCTCATACAGCCTTGGAGATGCAGTGATAAGGTCCCAAGAGGAGACACTCAACAGACAGCTTTTAACTTCTTCCCAGCCCCATGCTATGCCACCTGGGGTTTGCTATGAATTGATATTTAAAATACTTCGTGTTGTTTTCCTGTGACCAGCCTACTTCCATTGCCCTATTGAGGCTGGGTGTTAAATGTAGTCCCATTAGTTCCTTGCAAGTGTTTAAAATACCAGAAAGGGGGGTGCCTGGGTGCCTCAGTGGGTTAAAGCCTCTGCCTTCGGCTCAGGTCATGATCCCAGGGTCCTGGGATCAAGCCCTGCATGGGGCTCTCTGCTAGCAAGGAGCCTGCTTCCTCTGCTCCCTCTCTCTGCCTACTTGTGATCTCTGTCCGTCAAATAAATAAAATCTTAAAAAATAAAAAATAAATAAAATACCGGAAAGGTTTCAACACCCTGTTTAGAAATGTCCTCATTTTCCTGTATTTGGGGAACCTCGGGAAGTGAGGGTGGTCTGGATCTCTCTCGAATGCTGAGATGTCCTGCTCTTGGCTCCCACTGTGCTCCCTCTAGGAACACCTTACCGTGTCCTCTCTGCCCAGCCAACCCTACCCTGACCCCTCCCATACCCACGCTAGGCACTTTCCTTAGCCAAATTCAGACCCTGCCCAGGACTGTCAGGTGGGTGGTGGGTACGAAGTCTTGGCAGAAGGCCCCTCCCTAGCAGCAGAAGGGCTGTGCTGCTCCCTGCCCAGGCCTCCTACCTGCTGGGACCCTTCAAGGCTCCTCCTCCTCCTTCTGCTTAGGAGCTGGGCGGGCGGATCCTGTGGGCACCTCTCTCCTTGTTTTCCTGGAGGCCTGGCCTCTTCTTGCTCCTGGAAACCTGGCACTGAGCAGGTCTGACCCCTGGCCCTAGGAAGCCCTCCCCCCCAGGGCTCCAGGCGTGAGAACCAGCCCAGGTGTGTCCCCTGGGGCCCTGTCACCCGGGCCCAGCTGTCCCCATGATCCTGGAGCTGTACCTGAGGCTCAGGGCCGCAGCTGAGGGTAGGGGGGAAAGGAGGAGCTACGCTTCCCCACACCTGCGCAGCACACACCAGCTTGTCGGAACGGGGAGCCTGCTGAACACTCAGGGTACCCGTGTGGTTGTCTCCAGGAGGGTTCTAGAAATCTGTATTTTTAGCAGGTGCACCAGAAATTCTCAATTGGGTGAGTCGGGGCAAGAGTGAAGGCAGGTTCTGGGAAGGAGCCCCTGGGCTCCTGGGGGCTACTCCAGGCTGTTAGCAGGACAGACAGAGAAATGTCAGGAGAGGTAGGAGTGCTCGCAGATGGATGGTCAGTCGGACAGACAGACAGCAGCTTCCTTGTCTTCCCCTGAGTCTCCGTCCAACATGAGTGTCTGTTTACTTGTAATTGCTATGCCCCCACTAGACTGTCAGCTGCAGGAGGATAGGTACTGTGTCTGCCGTGTTCACAGCAATGTCCCAGGCCTAGCCCAGTTCCTGGCACATAGCATATGCTCAACTAATATCTGTGGAATAAATGAATGAAGGAATGAATGAAAGGGAGGCATGAGAGGACGGACTGGCAGGCTGGCAGGCAGACAGGCAGGTAGGAAGGCAGGTAGGATGGGTGGAGAGTTGGACAGTTGGCTGGCTGGATGGATGGATGAATGGATAGATGGACAGATGGGCAGACAGGCAGAAGGATGGAAAGGTGAGCGGACAGGTGGATGGACAAGCACGAGGGTTAGTGCTCTAGGCGAGCTTCTGTCCAGTCCCGTGCCCTATCTCTCCATCCTAAGAAACCCTCTGAACCTTGAAGCTGCTCCTACTTTCTTTGCCAACCTGGCCCAGGCCCCTCCCACCTCCTCAGCAACTTGGCTTCTCCTCATGTCCACTCCAGACAAAGGAAATCTACTCAGAGAGAGAAGGTGCCTCCTGGGTCATGCCAGAGAGTTCCATGTACCAGGCCACAGCAGCTGTCCTGAACAGCTCTTGAAGCATCAGATCCGGGCTCTGATTCAGCCCCTGAGGCCCCAGAGTCAAGTTTCCTGCCTTCCAACCTCAAGATGGAAGGGCGGGTGGTGGTGACATACTTTTTAAAAAGCACAAATAATAAAAGAGCCACTCTACATATTCCTACTACCCTCCATTAACCTTGATTAACATGTTGACGTTCTAGCTTTTTTTTTTCCTAGACATAGGCTTTAAAAAAAAAATAAATTTAAATTTTCAGGGTGGTTTTAGAGTCACAGCAAAATTGAACAGAAAGTACACTGAGTTCCTACATCCTCCTGCTCCCCATCCCCTCCCCATCCCATAGTCAACATCCTGCAGCAGAGCAGGACACCTGTTACACTCCATGAACCAACACTGACACGTCCTTACCGTTCTTATCAGAGCCTGTAGCTTACACCTGGGCTCCCTCTTGGTGCTGCACATTCTGTGGGTTTGGGTAAATGTATAATGACGTGCATCCTCCTTCACGGTATCACACAGAACACGTTGCCTGCTCTAAATATTCTTCGTGCTCTGCCTATTCATCCCTCCCTCCCCACTAACCCCTGGTAACCACTGATCTTTTTATCTTCCCCCTAGTTTTGCTTTTCCAGAATGTCCCAGAGTTGGAATCACACGCTGGGTGGCCTTTCAGATTGGCTTCTTTCACTTAGTAATAGACATGTAAGTTTCCTCCATGTCTTTCGTGGTTCCTTCCTCTTCCGTGCTGAATAATATTCCACGCTGTGGACGGACCACAATTCATTCCTCCATTTACCCATTGAAGGGTATTTTGGTCACTTCCAAATCTTGGTAATTATGAGTAAGGCTGCTATAAACATCTGTGTGCAGGTTTTTGTGTGGAAAAAGATTTCAACTCCTGGGCACCTGGGTGGCTTGGTTGGTTAAGTATCTGCCTTTGGCTCAGGTCATGATCTCAGGGTCCTGGGTCCTGCATCGGGCTCCCTGTTCAACGAGGAGCCTGCTTCTCCCTCTGCCCCTCCCCCTGCTTGTGTGTGCTTTTCTCTCTCCCTCAAAAATAAGTAAATAATTTTAAAAGAGAGAGAGAGAGAGCGCTTTCAACTCCTTTGAGTAAATACCAGCGAATGTGATTGTAAGATTGTATGGAAGGAGTATGTTTAGGCATACATTTTAAAAAATATGAAAACTTTGTCCCTCTAAAAATACGGCTACCATTATTGAGCTCCTAGTGTATACCAGGAGGTGTTTCTACACATTTTATACAAATTAGCTCACATCATCCTCATAGCCACTCTCGGACATAGCATTAGCTCCACTGTACAGATGAGGAAAGCATGACCAGAAGAAATTAAGTAACTAACCCAGGGTCACACACCCATGGGGCCAACTGGAACCTCAGAAGTCTGACTTTGGAGCCCATGTTTTTAGCGACTATGCTGGAAAAAGTTAGAAAATTACAGGTAAAGCCGAAGTCCCCTTTGGCCCCTAGCCTTGACCCTGGTCTGTCCCAGCATTCCCTGGCAATGATGGGTACCAAGGGCAGGACTTGAGGAGGTGGCCCATTCTGAAAGAAGGCAATAATGAGCTGTCTGGAGAAAACTTTACAGTAATAATAAAACTGGCTGAAGTCAGTCTGCTTTTTATTATCACTGAATACTGTCTATTGTAACTGAAGTCAGTGATCAAATAAATATTCCACCCTGAGAAAGTATTTTGTTTGTCTAAACTACAAACCACTGCTGCATTACTGTTCAGTTTTTTTTAAAGATTTTATTTATTTATTTGACAGAGAGAGATCACAAGTAGGCAGAGCAGCAGGCAGAGAGAGAGAGGAAGGGAATCAGGCTCCCTGCTGAGCAGAGAGCCCGATGAGGGGCTAGATGCCAGGACCCTGGGTTCATGACCTGAGCCGAAGGCAGAGGCTTTAACCCACTGATCCACTCAGGCGCCCATCATTACTGTTAAGTTTTAAGAATAAGTTTCAAATGAGCCCATTTTTATTACTCATCCTTTAATGAACATGGTGTTCTACCTGTAAGCAAACTCAGAGAACCACCCCTCGCCCCTGCCCAGGTTATGCACTGGCTCCTGCCACAGGTGGACTCAGCTACATGTAATCGTTTCAGAAGTTCCTAACGGTTTGGAACTGTCCAGTCACTTTTGGCTTGGTTTGTGCTTCCAACCTCTAAGATAATACTAATACATATTCCTACATTTAAGCAGCAGATTCAAAATAAACAGTGATTACAGACACAAAGAAGTAGCACTTGAATGACTTCTGTCATTCTTCGTCACTATCTGGAGTGGCATTTACAATATACCTGTTTAAAATTTAAGAGTGAAGTGGAATACAAATCACTAGGTGTCATACTTTTTTGTTTTTTTGTGAAGCGCCAATGTTTAGTTCATTCATGATCTATTTTAGTAAATTTGAATCTATCTTTAACATTGAGATTTATTCTTTTAAAATGACTGGTTTAAAATCAAAGACCAAGCCATGGAAAGACTAATTATTAGTATAGAATTATTACTGCAAATGATCTTGTCATATAGAGGAGAAGGGTGTTAGAAATCAATCTATTGTAGATATCAGGGTCACCTGGGTGGCTCAGTGGGTTAAGCCTCTGCCTTTGGCTCAGGTCATGGTCTCAGGGTCCTGGGATCGAGGCTTGCATCGGGCTCTCTGCTCCGCATGGAGTCTACTTCCCCCTTTCTCTCTGCGTGCCTCTCTGCCTACTTGTGATCTCTCTGTGTGTGTCAAATAAATTAAAAAATCTTAAAAAAAAAAAAAAGACCCTTAAACTTAAAAAAAAAAAAAAAAGGTCAGTCTGTTGTAGATATCAAATATCCTCTCAGGTTAACTGCTTCCCAGAGACTCTCTATGCTGTGAAGTTTCTGTGTATCTCTCCCAACTTGCTTTATGTGGATACATACAAATGTATGTATCGGTAAAATATATCAAATGTTATTTTGTATATGTACGAGTGGTTAAATAGGCATAAATATTGACTCCTTTTACACCATGCCCCCAGACTTTCTTTTCTCCGTCTATGGGCTATGTTCAAGATCTCGTCATGTGAATGCTTACAGATCTCGCTCTTTTAAAATCACTATCCATGAAAGAAACCACATTTTACTTATTCACTCCCCTCCTGATCGGCATTTAGGCTGTTTCCAGTTCTTTACTATTATAAGCAACATGTCCCTCTGTGGCCGTTGCCCTAGGCATGGCAAGGTCAGGGGCAGGTGGGGTTCTCGGGTTAATAGGTCCCGTCAGGTGCCCTGCTGGGGACTGTTCCAACCTTTGGATGGTCCATAGTTATTTGCACCCTTGCCCTTTTCTCCGGACGGCCCTGGGCCAGGCGAGGCTCAGGATGCCTTTCTCGTCTCGGGCGGCGCCTCCTGCCTGGATCCCGTGATCTTGTGGTTGTCACAAACCCAGCACCATGAGCCTCGTGATCTGGGCTATTTAGGCAGACTCACCTACACCAGTGCGCGCGTGTGCGCACACACGCACACACGTACCCCATCCCTTGGTCTCTCCGTGCCAGTGAGAGATTTCCAGGCTTGATCATGTTACTCTGCTCTGTGTCCCGGGCTGGCAGCTGGCACTGGGGATCCCAGGGGCTGTTCTCATTGCCTGTCTACACCACAGCTTCTTTCTCTTCCTGCAAACCCTCCCCTGGCCATTGTCCGTGCCCGTGAGGCATACTAGGCCTGATTCACTCTTCTCTTCCCTTTTTACACATGTCTGCTTTCCCTTTCAAGGGATATCCTTGAGAGTAGGGTCAGGGTCTTGTTCACCGGGTCCCCAGAATGTGGCACAAAATAGGTACTGAATCATTGGAGAGTTAACAATTGATAAATGAAATAATCCCCGTGACTGTTTTGGGTCCTCACTCATTTGGGCACCATTCTTTATGCGCATTTTCTCATCGAATCCTCACGTAAGAGTAGATGCTGTTATGTTTCCTGTGAGGTAGGTAATTATCCTTATTTTATGGTTGAGAAAACCAAGGCTCAGAGAGCTTAAGTGTGTTGCCTAAGGCCACACAGCAACATCCTCTGTGACGGGGATCTGACCCATCATGTGCCTGACTTCTGCTGGGGATGCTCTCTAGCCCCTGCCATCTGACTAGATCAAGTTTGGAAGTTCAGAGTTGAGACAGACACCATTTTTATCCTCAATTCCTCAGCCACATGAGAAAGCCTTAGGATCCCACCAGCTTTCCCCAAGATTGCTGTGAACCCCTGCTAACTGGTGTCTTGCCCATTCTTCACTCCCATCCAGCCAGGGGGGTCGTCCTAAAGTACTAATCTAAAATTAATCTCCCTTCTTCCTAGCTCCAGTCCTCTCCTTGATTCCCCACTGACCAAACTCCTCAGGATGTCTGACAGCTCCTCCATGACCCAGACCTGCCTTTGTCCTAGGCTCACCTCCCTTTACCACCCACCCCCAGGCTCCACGTTCCAGCCACACATGGCTGCTTATAGTTCCACAGTTGCCTGTGCCTCCCTCTTCCTCACCCCAGGGAATTTGCACATGCTCCTCTCTCTACCTGGAGCACTTCCCTCTCTCTCCCTCCTTCTATTGACTCAACCTTCAGGTCTGTCCCCTGAGAGCTGGGGTCTGGCCCTTGTTATCAGGCTGCAGCCCTGACCTGGGACTCTCCACTCTGGGGACTTGTCTTAGCCACAGGGACATATAGTAGCAGGAGCAGAGGAGGGGAAGGAAAGCCATGATTGGCGGCCCCAGCTGGGAGGTTGGATACCACCCTGCAGATACTGTGATTTCTTTTGTGCCTGGAAGCCTCCCCTTCAGGAACAGCCATAGAAGGGAGAAAAGAGTCAACACTGTATTTGCCAGATGCTGGGAGAAAGGTGTCTACCCGAGGGATAGGGAGAGGACCAGGCAGGAAACAGTGCCTGTGCAGGACCTGCGTCATTTGATCTTCAGAGCAGCCTAGGAGGTAAGTAGTCTTGGGCCCATTTTATAGATGAAGCAGCTCATGAAATAGAAAAAGAGGGAAGTGGGGCACCCTCCTGGCCAGCAGCCCCTCTCTGGTTCTCCTCCCGAGCCGGACACATCGTCACTCAGGCAGGAGACCCTGGGCCCCAGCTTTGCCCCAGAGCTGCCAGTGTTCACGGGTTAGTTGGTGGCACAAGGTGTCTGTGTGATGGTGACAGTCGGGGTCTGGGCCCAGGCCGAGGAGGGGCCTGGCCAGCAGCACCAGTGGGCAGGGAGCCCATAACCTGAACTCTCTTTATGGGGCGGCCTCCCTGCCAGTGCCTTCAGTCCCAGGTTTCCAGTGGCACCTCTGGGTTCAGCGGTCATGTGAGGATACCAAGGCTGGACAGGTGGCCACTGGGGCCCCCACCGTGGGTACTGGGGGTCACACCATGCTTCTCAGGCCCCCTGGAGAAGGGCCTGTTCTTTGCAGGGAGTGGGGAGTTGTCCCTCTAGACACCCTGGGAGCCACTCTGCCTGATGTGGGCCTGGAGCTGGAGGTATGGCCTCCAGACAGCCACGGGCCTTGTCTTACCCCTGGACTGGCTCTGGGAACCCCCCCACCAACCGCCACCAGCTGCAGGGGCAGGTATCAGAGAAGCGGGTCCCACCGTGGGCGGATGATGGTACAGGCGCATTCTCCACATGGGTGATATGCCTTTGTGTGACCGGCAGTGGCACTGACCAGTGGGGACCAAAGGTGAGACCACACTCCAGCTGCAGGAAGACTACACCCCGGGCCCCATGCGGGGGCCCTCAGGGGATGCCCTTGCCCCTCTGCCCCTCAGGGGCCTGGCTGGGCCCCCCCCCCACGCACGCTAGTCCTCTCACCCAGAGGACCCTCGGCTTCCAGCCTACTGGGGGTGGGGGGAGCTGATGAATCTGGTGGTGAACCGTTCCCCCCACCAGAGGGCAATGGGGGCCAGTGGCTGCTCAGCCGTCTAGCGCAGCGGCCCCTCTGGCATGTAGTAAACTTAAACAGTACATCTGTGCTGGTTTCCTGCAGCTGCAAAACAATTTGTCACAAACTTAGTGGCTTCAAGTAATAGCCTCTTACTGTCCCTCAGCCCTGGAGGCCAGAATTCCTCCATCAAGGTATCTGCAGGCCCACACGTCCCCCGAAGCTTCTAGAGGGGCATTCATTCCCTGCCTCTCCCATTTCTTCTTCCTTCCTTCAGGAGCACGTGTATTTTATTCTTTTTTCTTTTAAAAAACCTTTTTATTGGGAAATAATTACAGAGTCACAGGGAGTTGCGACACTTGTACGGGGAAAGGGGGGTCCTGGCTACCCGCACTCTTCCAGGGTTTGCTGGCAAATCTTGGTGTTCCCTGGCTTCCTAGAAGGAACCCAGTCACTGGATTTGGGGTCACCCTGCATCCAGGATGATCTCATCAATGAAATCCTGAATTTAATCACATCTGCAAAGGTCATTTTTCCAAATAAGTTCCCATTCACTGGTATGGGGGGGGCTAGGAATTGGATATATCTTTTGGGGGACACTGTTCAACCCTCAGCAAGAAGTAAAGATAAGAATGAGAATTAAGGGGTGCCTGGGTGGCTGAGTGGGTTAAAGCCTCTGCCTTCGGCTCGGGTCATGATCTCAGGGTCCTGGGATCGAGCCCCACATCGGACTCTCTGCTCAGCGGGGAGCCTGCTTCCTCCTCTCTCTCTGCCTGCCTCTCTGCCTACTTGTGATCACTATCTGTCAAATAAATAAAATCTTTAAAAAAAAAAGAAGAAGAAGAAGAAGAAGAAGAATGAGAATTAAAAGCGTCCAATTGGGCACTGAACCTCACTGATTGATTCCTGTGGGGGTTCGTGGCTGGAGGTGCCCAAACCGACCCCCGCCTTCCACTTCCCCAACTTCTAATTCATATATTGAAGTCCTAACTCCAGTTAATATGAGGTCCTTCTGGGGTCTGGGGACCCCTTCAGTATGACTGGTGTCCTTCCGTAGAGAGCACATGTGAAGAGCCAGACATGCAGAGAAGAACATGATACAAAGTAAAGTTAGGGAGAATGTCACTTCTAAGTCAAGGAACACCCAAGGCCACCAGAGCCAGGAGAGAGGCAGACAGCACATTCTCTCCCATGGCCCGTAGAAGGACCCCACCTCTGCCAGGGCCTTGATCTTGATTTTCCAACTTCCAGAAATTTCTACCGTCTAAGCTTTGCCATCTGTAGGAGCTTGTTAAGGCAGCCTGAGCAAATGAACACATCTCTTATTCAAGACGGCTCCTGCCCCGCAGCCCAACTGCAAAGTAGATACTGCCCCCCACCTTTCAGTAGAGGGGCTGTGGTGCTCAGAGATGTCAGTAATGGGCTTGGTAACCCCCAGCACTTCCGGGCCTGAGCAAGGGACGGACTTGGTACATTTCCAGGCTGCCACTTTCCTCCTTTGTGTTGTGAGGCATCTCCCACGTTCCGTGGGTGGAGGTGACAGAGGGAGACAGAGTGTCCACTGGCAAGGGCTCTAATTGGCATGAGCTGGTCTTTTGGGCACACCCCTGTGGATGGTGGCCAAGCCCATCCAGGGACTGAAGCTGTCCATTTCGGTGGGTCTTTCAGCCTTGTGTGTGGGAAGACACGGCCATCAGACTGTCAGCCTGGTGCTTTTCTGCCTATCAAAGTCATGGCAGAGAAAAACCCACTACTGCCTCCCTTCCAAGAGACAAAGCCATTGGGCAACCGATTTCTGATGACTACACGGCCTAGTGCTTTCTCCTATTATTAGACAGTCGCAGAATTCGAGGAATGAGACTGGCCCTCTGATTAAAGGATGCCCATGTGCTGTCATTAAAATGCCCTCTGCTGTTCCCGGCCACTGTCAGAAGAGCAGCCTGTGTATCTCCAGGCTGGGAACCTTAGGGAGCTTCGGGTCAGTGCGCAGCCCACACAGTATGTCCCAAGGCAGGGTGAAGGTCATTATGGCCACCTCGGGGGTCTTACTAGACGGGTGGGGTCTTTCACTGTACCATGCTGTTTCTGATCTAGCCCCGTGAGCTCTGCTCCGACAAGGATGCCGACTCACTACACTGGTCTTTGGGGTGTGAGCAGCAACTGGCCACCTTAGTCTTCTCACATCAGAAACACGACTATTAGAGATTTTATTTTTGTCAGAGAGAGAGCACAAGCAGGGGGAGCAGCAGGCAGAGGGAGAAGCGGGGAGCCCAGTGTGGGACTCGCTCCCAGGACCTTAGGATCATGACCTGAGCCAAAGGCAGATGCTTAACCAAAACACGACTATGAAAATTAAATGCATTCGGGTTTGCATCCTGGCTCTGCCCCTTCTTGAATGATCCTGGGCAAGTAACTTCACCTCTCTGAGCCTCCGTGTCTTCATCCGTAAAATGGGGATCACAGCTGAGATGACTTTGTTCAGAAAATGCTCACTCATGTAAGAGTCTTTGTGTCACGCTCAAAGCACGGGAAATGTTCAAACAATGGCAGTGTTTTGTTTTTTTTTAATCAATTCACAGATGCTTTACATTTTCTTGCTTATCCATAGAGAGACTTACAAATCAGATCATCTATGGCCCCTTGGGTTTCCAAAATCTCAAATCACCATCATGCTAATGTGAGTAACTACATGACTTACACCTTGGCCTTAAGACCGGGAGGTCTGACCTTGCACCTGCATTGCTGTGCCGACCTGCTAAGGTGACACACCCAATTCAAGATGTATATACATTTTGTTTTTGTTTCTTTTTTAAGAGAAAGCTTCCAGCTATTTTCAGATTCTCAAAGGGGTTCTATGTCTCCAAAGGGAAGATCTGAGAATGATCTGAGCAGGTTGTTTATGCCCAAGAGCCAGGAGAAAGGACCCACCATTTACTGAGCCCTACTATGTGCCACACTGACATACATCATCCCTGTACTAAAAATTGGGCAAAATAGACACCATCATTCCCGTTTTCTAGATGAGGAGACAAAGGCTCTGAGAGCTCAAACTGAAAGACCGACACCAGGCTTAGTCACTTCCCTGTCCCATGGCTGGCACAGGCTTGGGATCCCAGCTCAGGTCTCTCTGACCCCAAGCTGGGCCCCATTCTCGGCTCGGTGCTGCCTCTGAGAAATGGAACGAGGTAGCCTAATGGGGAATGCCCTGACCTTGGACAGAGTCTCAACTCAGGCTTCACACCAGGGAGTTCACCAGGCACTGAGGTATCAGGGACCACAGGACAGCCCCTCTCCAGTTCTGTGAACGAGTCCCCTCAAGTCTGCAGAGCACCCACCACCCTGAGTAAAGTCTCTGCCTCTCCTCCAGGAAGAGTTCCGCCCCTGACTTAGACCTCTCTGGGTCCCTCTCTCATGTTCTGCTGCGCCTGTGCCATGGGCTGTGTGGTTGTTTAAAGCCTGGGCCCTCGACACAGGGAGAATTCCAGCTCTGACATTCATCCACTAGCTGACCTTGAATTAGCCCGCTAAGCCCTCTGTGCCTCACTTTCTACATTGATACAGTGAAGCTAATAACATGTACCTCCCATGAGGGGGTATTGTATTTTTCTCGTACTTTCTCCTGTCAGGGATACTCTCCCTTCTTTCTCCATCTGTGTCCCACTCTCCTACTAGTCAGAGCTCAGCCAGTGGCAGCAACATTGACGGCCATTGTCTTCCACGCTGTAAACTCCAAGAAGGGGGTGATTGTCCATCTCCACATCCCTAGCACTTACCATAGTTGCTGGGGCATAGTACCATCCCTAGGAAATATTGTTGCCAAACAACAGACTCAAAGGAAGTCCTGCTTACAGCATTGATAACACACATCTTAAATTAAGGGCTCCAAATTCACTCTATGAAAGTATAGGTTCCAGGAAGGTTGAGAGACATTAATGAATGAAATATCCCTCATGAGTTACTGCAGAGCTGGGAAAAGTTGAAACATGAACTTAAACTCAGCGCTCCATGAAACAGGGTCAAACAATAGGGCACAAGCTTTGATGTCTCCATCCGTGACAGGATTTTAGGATAACAGAAATAAGAAGTTTCTTCCCTGTGGCATTTCTTATTATGGATACCTTTATCAGGGACCAAAAGGTCATCAACGGTCTGTCTTTCCAATCACTAAACTTTTCACTCACATGCATATCTATCCCTCACTCCCTCCATCTAAATATCCATCCATCCATCTATCCACCCATCCCTCCATCCATCTACACATCCCTCCATCCATCCCTCCATCCATCTACACATCCCTCCATCCATCCCTCCATCCATC
>NW_019154130.1:12489399-12541046 GCF_002288905.1 Enhydra lutris kenyoni
CACCCATTCACCCCGTCCATCCCATCCACTCAAACATCCATCCATCCATCCATCCATCCACCCATCTCATCCTCTCAAACATCCATCCATCCACCCATCCATCTATCCATCCATCCCTCCATCCATCCGTCCTCCATCCATCCGTCTGAATATCCACCCAAACCTTCATCTCTCTGTCCATCTCTCCTCCATCCATCCATCTATCTACCCATCTATTCCCACATCTATCAGATCATCTATCCACATATACCCTACCACAAACATATGTACTGAACACTTTCTACCTTCCAAGCACTGTACTAAGCACTATTGTGACCTAACACTAAGGGACATATGGATTCCACCTCCAAGGAATTTACATTCTAGAGGGGGATACAAATAAGCAAATAGGCAGTCTCGATTCGGTGGGTTATAGGTTATGATTGGGATGCACACAGAGGCTGGGGAAAGGCACAAGACCTGGGGGAGTCAGGCACAGTGGCATCTCAGCTGAGGCAGGAAGGCCACAGAGAAGACACTGAATGAGGAGAAGGGCCTTCCAGGCAGAAGGAACAGCTTTTCTTGGGCACAGACGAAGGCAAGACAAAGTGTGCTGAGTTGGGGAACTGTGGGGGCTCTGTCTGACCAGATCAGGCGAAGTGAAGCTGGTAAGAATGAATGAGTCGGCTAGAGTCCAGGGCCTCGGGTTGAGCTTGAGTTTGGACCCCGTCCTGAGACCCTGGGAAGCCTTGGGTGGATGTTAGAGAGCCCTGAGTGAAGACAGCAGGCTCTAGAAAGGTCTCTCACAGGAAATGGATTCTCTTTTTGAACAGGAACACTACATGGGAGGCAAGTCATCCAACTTGCGAAAGATCCTGAAATGACTTCTTCCTTCTGAAATTTGGTCTTGCTGTTTCCTCTCCCAGAGCCGTTTTATGCCTGGCTGAGAATCTAGTGGCACTGGCAGGAGGGAAGCTAATGATTCAGAAAGTCATTAACAGTCTCCCCAAAGAAGCTTCCTTGAAGCTCTAGTGGGAAATTCAGAACCAAGACCAGGAGAGGATTCCTATGGTGCATAATTATGGGCAATGATGTCCTTTGGCCAGTCAGGAGGGAGAAGCTTGCATTGCATCAGTCCTTCTCTGTCCTATGGTCATGGTGGTGGCTGGGGGGCTCATTGCCCAGACAGGCAACCAGGGTAGGGGCTACATATGACAGCCAAGGGGCAGTGCACAGGACACAGACTTACTGCCCCCCACTATGTCCCAATCACTGTGCTGGGATAGAGGAGAAACCAAGCCAGATCCCTACATTCTGGAAGCTTAGAATGATGTTATGTATACAGGACCTCACATTGAAAAGAGTGGGTTATGAACGTTGCCAGTGGAGGGAAAGGAGGAGAGGAAAGGAAGGTGAAACACCCAACATGTTATCTGAAATAGTGTGGAGTCAAAATACACCGCCTGAGTTGGGGAAATCAGAAGTCGTAGAGTGAAGGCATTTCTTAAAGTTGCCAAGGTAACCGATGTAAACCTAAAAATAGTGATAGACCTCTATTAGGAGGACAGGGTGGGAAATGTTTGTAGATAAGGTCCAAGGTCTGTGAATCATTAAATATTAGAGAGTTGCAGTTAACCACAGAGGGGACAGCTGGAAAACACAGGAACAGGAGCCCCTGGGAAGCAGGCGGAAGGGAAGAGGTGAGGTGGGCAACGGCTTCCCAAGACAAGACTTGCTCTTATCCTTGATTATTTTTTTAACCACGCATGTGTGCTTAGATAAAAGATTTTGAACATTCGAACAGAGATAAATTGTAGCTTAATAGAGTCAGTGGACAAGAGCTAAACCCATGGCACAGGCAGTTAACACTACCGGATTTGGAGCCAAGGGGTCTATGGACACAATTCAGAGAGGCTGTGAACTTGGACAGGAAAAATAATTACATTTTATTTTACTAACCCCTCACTGAAATTCAGCACTTGCTTTCCTGACAAACACAGGCAAAAAGGCACGGTGGTGTGACTTTAAAAGGCACAGACCTGTGCCTTTATCACTGACGAAAATCATAGGTATTCTCTATCACCTTATCATTGTTGTAAATGGCTCGAGATATTTCCGCACATCAGTACTGCAAGACGAGAGAACTGGCTGCACTCAGAGCTTGCTAATGCACCGATGGAGAAGCACGCTTATTATCATATTAGGTTTGTTTCTTTAAAGTAAATTTTTGATAGCTCGATGTCAATATACTTTGTTCTTTTCAATCCGGCGTATTTTTTGGTTTTTGTTTTTGTTTGCATTGAAAAATATTCTTCAGAGGAGTCTGTGGGCTTTCCCATATTGCCAACGAATGTATGGCAGGAAGTAGGTTGAGAACCCCCTTCAGCCAAGAGGAGAACAGTTGGGGGGTGGGTAAGGCATTTGGTAAAGTCTTGGAGGCAGAGAGCAGGACCCACGTGCTGAGGGAAGCTAGGACCAGGCAGATGGAGAGGCAGAGAGCAGGTGCATGAGGGAATACGGCTGGCACAGTGATAACCATCATGTAACAACATCATCTGGACCCTGCCCCAAGCCCTTCGCAAACAATGTTGGGTTCAACCATGACAACAGCCATAGGAAGGTACAAAGGCGATTTCCCTTTTACAGTTTAGGCTACACATCCCCAGACGGGTTTAGGGACAAGCGCAAGGCCCTGTAGCTGGTAAGGCATAGAGTAGAATTCAGACTATGGTCCGCTGGACTCCCCAGCTTGTGCCCTTAAGGGGTCTCCTCTGCTGCCCAGTATAAAGGAAAGTCTTGTTCTCGTATAACCGATAAAGTAATCAAGGATCCTACAAATCAAGTGCAGTCACGCCCAGGATCCCAGCACGCTTGGGAACAACCCAGCTGAGGCTTTCTCCTTGTCCAGCTGCCTGGGGATTCCTTCCTCATCCCTCATGGTTCCCTGGGGCTCTGGGAAGCTCAGGGAACCCATGTCAGTTCCCTGGGCATCTGGACCAGCAAGCTTACGTCCTACTCACTTGCATTGGCACACTATTCAAATCTTCCTTCCTGTTCTAGCCTTTGGAGCCCTTCTGGCATGACACCTTCATTCCACCATCGCCTCCCAATTAGGCTCCCCAGCTTTGATGCACCTGCACCCGAGTTCCTGAAATCGGGGTCCCCTGGGGGGTCGTATACCACTGTGATGGGGTGATCATGTTGTAAGAGTTATAACTGCATTGTTATTTGTAGGACGTTACCACCAGCCCTTCTTGGACTCCCCGATAACCATCTCATCACTAAGAACTGCCACCTGGCTTCGGTGGCCGCTCTGTTTATGGTGGCACCTGGGCTGAGCCGCTCTGTTTAATCACAGCACAATGATAAGAAAAGGCTGTGGATGTAAGATGGGAACGATTCTCTCCACGCCTGGCTATAACAGCAGCCACATTGTGCGGACAGAGGATCCGCGGCGGGGTGTGGAGAGGAGAAATGGCAGGAAACGGGGGCATCGTGGGGTCCACCTCCAGGCTGGGGGAAGTCTGAACGCCCCTCTGGACAGCATGTCCTATGCTCACACAGTCAGTAAAACCCTGCTCTGCCCACTGCATTACAGGCTTTGAATTCAAATTGGATTTGTTTTGCATTGCGATTGCATCTAATTTGTGGATTCGTTTTGGTTTTACTGTGCTATTAGGGTGACAGACTCATCATACCTGCTGCTTTGCTACACGCGCAGAAGCCGCCTCGTAAAACAAGTATTTCACGGCCGCGCTGGGAACACAGTGTCTGGGAGAAGAGGTGCCCTTTAAAAGTATTCTGTTTGCACGTGCCATCTTGCGGGCCAAACCCGTTCTTCAAAAATCGTGGTGCATTTGGAGTTAATATTCCAAGTGCTCAGCCCCCGGTCCTCGTATCCTGCTGATCGCCGGGGGCAGGCCCTCCATGCCTATTCAATTTTCCTCACCTAGTGTGTGCTAGCTCCCAGCTGCGGGAGGTAAGGCTGGGGTGTGCCAGGGGCCCACGGCAGTCCCTGAACCCTGATCAGTGTCTGATGCATAATGAGCCCTGGGAGGACTAGTATTACTCTGTCTTATGGGGCTTAGGGAAGAGACATCTAGTGGTATAAAAATACCCTCTCCTGGTGTTCTTGTCTCTGTCTCTTACGTCTGGGTCAAGAAAGGAGAGGGAAAATGGAGATGAAGTGGTCAACCAGAGTGGAGAAACACCTGGGAGGGAGACATGGGAGGCTCTATGATGCTGTCAGGAGGAACCTTCTGGACTGGAAAACAGATCAGCTGGAAAGACACAACTCTGTGTGACCTCGGGCAGGTTACCTAACCTCTCTGAACCTCTGGGTCTCTATATGTTAAGGAAGACAAGGAACCATTCCAGCCCACCCCCCTGCCTCCCCCCCCCCCAACGCCGCTCTGCGTAACAGGTGGGAGGAGCCGTGGGGTCAGGGATGTGGGAGGTGTAAGTGGTAATAACATGAAGGGTTACTACTGTGAGAGTCACGGTGACATGGCCGAGTCAGAGAGACGCTGGGGAGTCAGTGAGGGATGGGAATCCAGGGCGAGAGAGAGTCCCCTGAATCTGTGGGAATTGCTGGCCAACAGCACTGCCAGCTTGCTTAAGACTGAATTTGTGGGGACACCTGGATGGCTCAGTTGGTTAAGCAGCTGCCTTCGGCTCAGGTCATGATCCCAGCGTCCTGGGATCGAGTCCCACATCGGGCTCCTTGCTCATCAGGGAGCCTGCTTCTCCCTCTGCCTCTGCCTGCCATTCTGTCTGCCTGTGCTTGCTCTCTCTCCCTCTCTCTCTCTCTCTGACAAATAAATAAATAAATAAAAAATCTTTAAAAAAAAAAGACTGAATTTGTGTTCTCTGCTTTGGGACTTAACTCTGTGAAAATATTTGGTCTTTATTTGAGATCGTTTGTTTTCCCTTGGAAGCATTAAATATCTCTTTATAATGCATTGTTCTCGGGGAATCATGGGGAGCATCACTAACCAATTTTTCCCCCCAACCATATTTTCTTGAATAATGAACTCCACTTTGGTCTAAACGTTTTTATAAGAATTTTCCTCTTAATTGAAAAGTGATTTTTAAAATGCATTTGGCAGAGCAGGGGGTGAGGGATGTTAAAGTTACAGTCTCATTTATTCTCAGTGGTGTGGAACCCAGGGGAGAAATCAGATACAAAAAGAACGTAATAGAATCAAAGGAGGCTTTGAACGGGCATCTAGTTACCTCCATAAGCACCTGAGGTAGAAGAGATGTGGAAATGAGTAGTCAGAGCTGACATCTGACCCAAGACCAGTTCCCGTGACTTAGCAACACTGCCATAGCCTTCGAGGCCCTGGGTCTCAGTTCCCCCATCTGTGGAATGGGGCAAAGCCATTTTTACCGGACTGCGGCAAGGGTCCCAGGGACAGTGGGGTCAAGGGGAATATGTACTGAATAAGCTTCAAAACTCTTCTAGCTCTAAGAATCCAGATTTTGAAGAAAATGCACTGACACAGTACACACTCCCAGGTACACACACACGTTCACGAACAGATGCATACTCACACACAGATAGACACACACCCCCTCACACACTCATTCTCGCACATCACTGTACCCATATATAAACCACACACATGCAAGCTAATTCATACACACACTCGCACCCATATACACACAATTAAATACACACAGCCTCACATGTATACCGCCCACCCCTCCCACACACGCTCACAGCTGCACATACTCACACATTTTTGCACGTAGTTCCCCACACACATATGCACAGACCCTCACAACTTTCTCATAAATAACACCCCTACACCCTTATACACAACCTCCCCATACTCCCTAACGTGCACCCTCACATGCACACACTCACCGCACACCCCCACCTCAGTCCTCCGTAACAGCCCTGCCCACACACACCCTCACACGCGCACACACCATGTTCCTCCATTAGACTGTTCCTAGCTGGAGGACCGTGTCCCCTCCACCCCTTCCCAGCTGAACTTGGGTTGAAAGCTGAGTGCCTTCTCTGCCCACTCCCCACGCTGAGCCCGCGTCCTCACAGTCCCGCCACCGGGCTCTGCCCCAGGATGCCCAGAAACTGCCCAATGCTTTCAGGTCCTTGGCAGTGTCTCTCTTTTTGTTCCCCATCCTTGGCATTCGGTGACCCCCTACTGTGAACTTTGAGCTTCCTGAGTAGGGATCCTTTCTGCCTTATTCAGGAATGCATCCCCAGCGCCTCACACAGTGGGTGTTAAGATAATGAATGAATGAATGAATGAGAGAGACCTAGGGAAGGACACGGGCTGCTCAGCCCAAGGCTCTGGGCTCTGGAGTGGGCATGGGGAGAGAAAGGAGGCCTGCCCCTGGGTCAGCCCCAGTGCCCTGCGCTCTCGGGCACTCGGTCAAGCCCTGAGCCAACTCTGCTCCATCCACACACATCCCACCTTTGCCTCCTCCTGAGGGACCCAAAGTGCTGGTAACACTTGGGACCTGCCCCTGGTAGCCATGTCTGGCTCATCTCCCAGGGCCTCCCAGGTACCTCCGCAGTTTGCAGGAAAGGACATTGCTCCTCGGGAACACAGGCACTCTGCCATCCCACCTGACCTCCACACACACGCTCACACACTCACCAGCACGGCCACCCGCATGGCCCCCATTGGTTACCACGGGCCAGAACGGGGCTGTGGGATTCTCACACGGATCCTGCCAAGTAGCATCTACATTCTAGAACTGAGCAAACATAGGCTCCAGCAGAGACGTAACTGGCCCAAGGTCACGAGCCGGCAGGTGGCAGTCCTAGGATTTGAACCCAGGTCCCAAAGTCTTCAATGCTGCATTTCCCTGACTGCCCACACTGGGTCTGGCACCCCGTCCTGGGTTCCCTCAGCTTCCGTGCTTCTCCACTGGGGCAGCACACTCTCCATATTCTCCTCAGCTGTCCACTCACTGCCCGTCTCCCACGCTGGGCCAGGAACCACCCATGCACAGTGAGGTAGATGATTCCGGTGCCTTGTCCAGGCCCCCTTTGCCGGGCCAATGCACTCATTCCCCTACGTTGCTGACTTTTTTCTGGAACATTGCCTAATATAGGAAAGCTCTCTTGCTGGGGAGATTATAACACCCCTTGCCCGAACTGGCAACAGCCTGAATCAGTGACTGGTGGGCAAGGGGTTACACACCAAAGGCCCCACCCCCTTACCTCAAGGTGGGATCCACTCTGATCCAACTCACTCTCCACACCTCCTCGTGGGATCCGGCTGAGGCATCTCCTGTGGAGAACCCAGCCTTACTCAGCCCCTTCTGCCCTCTCCTGCTTTCCTCGCTTGCAATTTCTAGAAAGTTCTCCTTCCAGAAACGAGGTGCCCCGGTTATCACATCTCAGGCTCTGCTTCAGAGCTGAGAAAGGCAAAGACAAGCCTGATGATCACTGAGACCCCAGTGCCAAGGCATTTGGAGGTCATGAGTATTTACTGAATGAACAAGCCATTTTTCCTATGCTCTGTGCAAAGCCTCTGCTCTGATCACAGGCCTCCTCTGTCAGGCCGTGCAGAGAATCATCTCTTGGCCATAGGGAGAAGCTTAGTTCCCCGTGGTTCCTTCTCTGTCCCTGTTGCCTAGACCAATGCCTGGCACAGAGTAGAAGCTTAGTGAGCATTTGCTGAATGAATGGATATTGCACTGAATGGCCGTCTGCTTTTCCGGATTCCTGTTCATATCCCCTCCAACCCTCCAAAGCCACCTCTGCCATCACCTGCCAGGTAACCTCATCTGCCCTGTTCACCCTGGCCAGCTTTGACTTCATACCAAAGTGCTTTGCCAGCTGCCTGCACACCTCAGGGGTTCACTGAGGGCCCTCAGGGGTCTCCCAAGGGCAAGGGACGGGGGGAGCCTAGGGATCAGTGTTTCCCACGGAACAGCTCTGTTTGACCTATTTCCATGAGGTTTTGTTTGGACTAAAGGGCGATGTCGCTGCAAAGACTAAGAAGCTGGTCTGCTGTCTTGAATTTTTTGTCTGTCCCCACCCCCTCACCTTTGACGTGGGGCACATCCTCCCTCACGCTGCCCTGTCCAAATTCAGTGTGTGGACAGACATCCTTTTAGGTCCCCATCGAACTGGGGGCTCTAAGTCTGGAGGTTGAAAGCACAGGCTTTGGAGTCAGAAAGGCCTGGGGCCAGTCACTTAGTCCCTCCTGGCCTCAGTTACTGTACCTATAAAATGGGAAAATAACAGAGCTGCCTCTTGAGAGGGTTAGGCAAGAATTCAATAAGATGGATCATGAAATGTGCTAAGTGAGTGCCTGGCTCCTGGAAAAGTCATTAAGGGTATCTTGTAGGATTTTTTCATGACCCAAGCAGTGCTTTGGGCGTACTTGGAAATTAACTGTCAAAATGATCATACTCGGGACACCTGGGTGGCTCAGTTGGTTGGACGACTGCCTTCGGCTCGGGTCATGATCCTGGAGTCCCGGGATCGAGTCCCGCATCGGGCTCCCGGCTCTGCGGGGAGTCTGCTTCTCTCTCTGACCTTCTCCTCGCTCATGCTCTCTCTCACTGTCTCTCTCTCAAATAAATAAATAAAATCTTAAAAAAAAATGATCATACTCTCCTTTGGCAAAGGGAGCTCAATCATGGATGCGCGTGAAGTTCATCTTGTCGCTGTGTGTCTCGGACACCCAACACCATGTATCATGGCCATGATCACCGGGTGCTAGCGAAAGCCACTAACCCCAGGTGGACAGTGGGGACATTCCAAGAGGCAGCTGCATGGCTGAGTAGAGCCCTCGTCCCTTGCTATCCCTGGCTGCAAAGGGACCAGAGAAGGAACCCCAGTGTTCCTCTGCTTCTCAAGCCTCTGGCTTTCTCCCAGACCCAGGCGCATTGTGTTTAGACGTAGAAGAGTCAGTAGAGAATATGGTTTCTCACTTCCCGGATCCCGGTGTCTATGGCAGCTTTCATGGAGCTTGTGCACAGTGAATGCTCGGTGAGTATCGCGGAGTGAAGGCAGGCACGAAGGAATGAGTGGATTTGAGCTCTGCCACATAAGCTCAGCATCTAGGATAGGTGTGTCTCTGTAAACGTTTTGGAGAGAATGAATGAATTCTAGTTTCGCCGCCCTAGTCTCCGTTCTGAGCCCAAGTCCCAGCACAGAGGCCGGTCATGAATATTTATGGAGGGAAATGAACCAGATACAGTATTTCCCTGGATAATAACCGGGTGTCAGCTGTGGTTGCCCCCCTACATTCCCACTCGCCCCAGAGTCACAGAGATGGGTTCCAGGGACAGAGGGCTTGAGTCCAGCCACCAGCCCAGCTTGGCATCAGCCGGGGGCAAAGGAGTCTGGAAAACAGAGCAAGTGAGTCCCCCCAAGGTATGCAACTGGGAGACTGGCCGGCTGGCTTGCAAGTATGCTCACCGGTTAGGCCCTCGGGAAACGCTCACCCCCAGATGGACTGTGCTCGAAAGAGCAGAGCACAGTGACCCAGGGATGCTTCTAAGGAGCCCTTGCCTGTACGGCGTTAGCATCCATATAACTTCATGCACATGCACAGACGGGGAAACGTGGCCATGCCCTGCTGGGCACAGAGAGCTCTACTGTAACCCATCCTTCCGCCCCAATCTACATATTGCAGCCACAGTCCAGCACAGGCTCCAGAGACCCACACGAGTGATCCCGTTCATCTTCCAGAGGCAGCCCAGGTGGCACAAGTGGGTGGACACGAAGCCAGCATGGCCCACCCCCTCCCCCAGCCCTGCCATCCCATCCAAACACACCTTGCCTCCACCCCAAGCAGACGGTGGCCACAGACCACCCTGGGGTACCACCAAGAGATAATATCATCTGTCACGAGGGACCCCTTTCCTGGATCACAGAACCCCCAGCAGCCTGGAGACGAGGCTCAGAGTTCACAGTGCAGAACCAGAGACATGTCATGCATCCCCTCATTTCTTGGAGGACCGGAGCTGTCCCTCTCCAACCCCTCGTGCTGTGCCCTGGGCAGGCAGCTGCTCCCTCCTTTGCCACTGCTGGGATTGATTCTCCGCCCCTCCCCTCCGGGAACCAGGAGGTGGCTCAGCCCCCAGAGTGTTGCCTGGCCTGCAGGCTGGACCGGCGTCCCCAGAAGTATGTGGATCCAGGGCCAGGGCCCTACTTGGCCCCCCACCAGGCTCCAAGACACGTGGTGCTGTGAAGCCAGAGGCCTCCTCCCAAGCTTGGGCTTGCAGGGCCACAGCCTCCCCCTGCCTGCCTCCTGCAGGGGTCTCCAGCCGGTCAAGCAAATGGGGCTTCCCCACAGCGTGATCCCAAGAGCTGGAGGAACGCGGCCTTTGAGGCCCCGACAGGCCAGCACAGAGAACGAGCCCCACCTGCCAAGACAAGGAGGCGGCTGGGACCCTGAGGCCTCAGTCTGCGCCAACTGGTCCTTCATTCACCTTGCAGCCATGGTCTGGGGTTGGCCCCAGCAGCTGCACGGTCCGGGGGGGAGATGCAGGGCTGGCACTGGGCCCCCTGGGGTACCCTTATGGAGGGTGGAGGTGAAGGAGGACGGGGATGCTGGGAGGCCCCAGAATGCCCCAGGAGAGCAAACCACACCAGGGCCCCTTCCCGAGATGCCCGGGCCCGGTTCACCATGCCAGCCTGCCCCGGGGGGCAGGGCCCCTGCTCGGTACTCACCGGCTCCGGAGAGGCCTCGCCCCGGCGTGGTGGCGGCCACCCCCTCTCAGGCGGTGCTCCCCATCTGGAGAGCCCAGCGGCACTAATCAGCCGCCTGGCGTGGTGCGGCCGAGTGGCTGGGGTTTAATTGACACCAGGTGGCCCCTCCCCAGGGGCAGGCTGGGAGGCGGCTCTGCCCGGCAGGGAGGCCAAGCCCTGGGCAGGGGGGCTGCACCCAGGCCTGGCCGGTTCAGGCCTCCCTTGGAAAGACCAGGGCGGTCAGGCGGCCGCGGGCCACCCCTCCCCTCCTCTCCTCCTCCGCCGCGTCCATTGCATACCCCAGCCCTGCTTCCCTAGGCTCTGACCTTTCTTTTCATTTCAGAGACAGCAGGGACAGTGACAACGTCTGCCCAGGAGGAGGGTGGCTCAGGTTTCTCCCTGGCTGGCTGGGGGCAGCTAGGAGTGTGTGCCCTGGGTCGGCCATGGCCAGGCCTGGCCGGCTGGATCCTCAGGAGGGCCACCCGCTGTGGTTGTCGAGGAACCCCCCAAACCACATTTTATTGAACACTTACTATATGCCAGGCCCCGCACCAGGCCCGCACGGGGCTCTGAGGGATGGGTGTTTATTAACTCCACCTTGTAGGTGAAGAAAGAGAGGCTCAGAGAAGCTAAGGTCTTCTCTCAGTCACACAGCAGGAGAGACACCTAGTTAAGGATTTTTTTTTTTAAGATTTTATTTATTTATTTGACAGAGAGAGATTACAAGTAGACAGAGAGGCAGGCAGAGAGAGAGAGAGAGGGAAGCAGGCTCCCTGCTGAGCAGAGATCCCGATGCAGGACTCGATCCCAGGACCCTGAGATCATGACCTGAGCCGAAGGCAGCGGCTTAACCCACTGAGCCACCCAGGCGCCCCTAGTCAAGGATTTTAACCTGCAAAGCAGGCCACCATCTTTCAGATCAGGTGGCTGGGGAAGCCAGTTCCCAAGGGCACACAACAAGGTGTGGTATTTGGATCTGTCACCAGATGTGTTGGGCTGCCCAGAAAAGCCAAGCCCAGCGCCGGAACATAAGCCTTCTCTCCTGGCCCACGTGCAACCCTGCTTATAGTAGGGCTCCAAGTGAGCCAGAACTGGGGTTTAAGGGGAAAGAACATGGGATGTGGAGTCAGAAGACCTGTGTTGAATCTGCTGTGTGACTTTGAGCAAGTGACTTGACCTCTCTGGGCTTTGCTGCCGCCGTGGTGAGCACCAAACAGGACGCCAGGTGGAAAGTACTTCGTGACTGGGACTCCCTGGGCAAGACTGGGGATTGCCGAGATGGTCCCTCTTCTGTCCCAGTAGCCTTGCCCAGGGACTCCCACCCCTGGTTGTCTCCCCTTACCATCAGAGGCAGCGAGACCCAGCAGTGAGAGCACACGCAGTGTCTGTAATAACACACCTGGGTCCAAATCCTGGCTCTGTGCCTCATCAACCACATGACCTTCAGAGGTCACTTCACTTCTCCGGGTCTCAATTTCTCATCTCCAAAGGGTGCAGAGGAGCCCACCTCGATCCCCGCCTGGGCTGTGTGAGGGCAAAGGAGAAACTGCCCAGCACCCCCCTCTTTAGTCAACACTGTTTACTGAGCACCTACTATGTGCGGGTCACTGTGCTGGGGACATAATGGTAGGCAAAATAGAGTCAGTCTGTGCCCTGGGGGTGGAGAGAGACAATACATAAAAGAACACACAGAAAACTATGTAGTTCCTGGTTGTACGTCCTTGAGAAACAGGTGGTTATTGTTCACGCACTCACTCAATAGAAGAACTCACGCCCCTACTATGTGCCAGATAACTCTTAGGACCACAGGGCAATGTAGCAGTGAGCAGGGTGGACAGGTCCCCATGCAGAGGAATTCTAAAAATTAACCATGACAACATGTAGCAATAATAATTATTATAATAGCATTCTTAGGCAGGACGCCCCCACCCCTTGCCCCCATCCCTCTGCCTTGGTTTCCTTCCTGATAATAACGTGTCTATCCACTGGATCTGCCCCTTGGGGAGCTCCAAGGTACAGTGTGGGATTCCAGAACATTCCTAGGTCTAATCCTCAGTGAGGCTCATGGGCTCCTTTCGGTCTGACTTACGGGCACCCTGGCAGGCAGCTCATCCCTCTGGCCCAGACCCAGACCCCACGTGGGTTGGGAGGAGCTGAGCCTGTGACTCAGCCTGCTTGGCTTGTTAAGCTGAGAAGGGAGCAGGCAGCTGGCTAGGTTGTCAGCCATGGGGCTGTCATGAGCCAGACGTGGGGCAGGTGCCCAGGGTACAGACCGGACTCTCAGGATGGCAAGGGAAGGGCTCCGAGCTCAGGTGATGGCATCCCGGCGCCTGGCAGTGTGTGTCACTCCTAAAGAGAATATTCTGGTACAAGGCAGTGAGAAATTATGGAGTGGACTGCTTTGTGAGTGAATGAGCTCCCTGTCAAAGTGTTCCAGTGATGTGTAAAGCGGACTCCAGAAATCGGGAGTGGGTTCTGGAAAAGCAAGTTGAATTCTGTGCCTCCTTCAGGCCTAATTTTGGACATCACCTTCCCCTGGAAGTTTTTTCCGAGACCATCTCCCACCCAGGCAGGTGCTTCCCCTGAGCTCCCACGCCCCGGGCTTCCCCCTGCCCTGGCACTTACCTCCTCGTGCTAAAATTGCCTGTTCACTTGCGCAATTAAGCCATAAGACCAAGCTCTAGCTTCTCTGTCTCGTCCACACTGTAACACACCCAGCTCCTGTCCTCTATCTGGGCTCTCTCAGCCGGCTGTCCCCAGTCTTCTGGGCCCCTCTGTGCCTTCTTGCACACGGCAGGGACCAGCACCCAGCTCTAGAGCAGTGCCGTCCAGTAGAAATACACCATGAGCCCCAGATCCAGCCATATGTTTTCTAGCAGCCACATTAAAAGGGTAAAAAGCAACAGGTGAAACCGATTATAAAGTATTTTATTGAGGGGCACCTGCGTGGGGCAGTCTGTTAAGCATCTGACTCGTAATTTCGGCTCAGGTCATGGCCTCAGGGTCGTGAGATTGAGCCCCGAGTCGGGCTCCGTACTCAGAGGGGAGTCTGCTCAGGAATCTCTCCTTCTGCCTGTCCCCACTCCCTCTCTAAAATAAATAAATAAACTCTTTTCAAAAATAAAGTGCTTTCTTTAACCCAGTATGGTCAAAAATGATGAATCACATTGATGTGTAATCAATATAAAAATTTTTAATGAGATACTTTACATTCTTCCTGATTTTTTGAACACCTTAGAAATTCGGTGGGTAATACCACTTACATCTCAAATTAGACTTGCCACATTTCAAGGTGTCCACGGCCACATCTGACCAATGACTGCACTGGACAGGCCTGGAAAGTTTTGTTAACTCTGAGAATGAGGATAAGAGGTAAGATATTCTCAGCTCAGTGGGTAAGGCGTCCCTGAGCCCACAGAGACTGTGGGTAGCCATGCTTTTTTTTTTTTTTTTGCGTTACGCATCTCTTTTGCTTGGCTGGGGACTCTTTTATGTTCTTTCTGTCCTTGAAGATCCCAGTGCTGAGATGGAAATGAACCAGCTTTTTCAGAACTCTCTCCCGATTTCTGGAATCCCCTTTACAACATCCCACTGGAACACTTTGACAGGGAGCTCACTCGAAAGGCAGTCCCCTCCTTGTTTTCTTACAGCTTCTTACTAGAATATTCTCTTTACTACTGACAGTAGATCACCCAGCGGTTTGAACTCAGGGGACTGAGTGCCAATCGTGGCGTGGCCACGTAGTTGCATGACTCCAAACCTCAGATTTTCAGATTTTACTTGATTAATTTAATTTAAATTTAAATCACTATGTGGTGGCTACCGGCCATCATGTCAGGAAGCACAGCTTTCCAGTGTCATGGGAGGACTGAGGGTAAAGCCCCTGGCAGAGAGCATGACTTCGTCTCCTGATGCCCTGTGGACCTGGCTGCTGTGTCTGTAAAGATTGTGGAGGTCCCTCGTGAGTAATCATGAATCCTGATGGTGAGTGGAAGAAAATCACCCAAGGCTGGGAAAGAAGTATCTGAGGGAGTTAAGGATGCAGAAGGGGCAAAACCCCCTCAACTCTCAGAGACCCTCCTCTCCCAGCATGTTGGGAGATGGCAAGTTCCTTCCAGCAAAAGCCTTGAGTATTAAAGTTCAACTGTTGATGAGACAATGAGAAGAGAAAGAGGGACCAGGTAGCTCACAGACTTGGGGGAGTTTTCATTGGGGGAGGTGGAGACTGCAGGATTGTTTACGCTGTGACCAATGGAGGTAAAGAGATGCATTGGAAATAGCATTGACCTTCATCTGGGTGGCTTATCATAAAATTGCTCACCATAGCCAGCAGGTATCTGGTTTACCACATGCCTGGCTCTGTGGTAAGTGGTTTACATGTATTACCTCATTTAATGTTCACAATGACCCTGTGGCATAGAGACTACTATTATCTCCATGTTATAAATGAATGGTGAAATGGAGGCTCAGAGAGGTCAAGCAACTGGCCCAAAGTCGCACAGCTAGTGAGCGGACAGAGCTGGGATTCTCGCATTAAGTCTGGCTGACTGTGAAGTCCTTGCTCTTTCTCCCCAGTGTGTTACTATTTTCCTGTCCAACCCTCTTTATATTTCAAAGTTCCAAAAACTTTGCATCAGTCTTGAAATTCATCCTATGAGGTCATGTCATATCCCCATTTGACAATGATGAAAAAAATTGAACCGCCAATAGGCTCAACAACTTGCCTAATAAAATATTAGTTTAAGGGCATCTTTAATGAAATTGCCTCAGAAATCATCTTGAACAATTTTCTTTTATATTTAAAAATAAATCCTTAGTCATATTCTGCTCTGTTCAGATCTTTCTAATTTACTTAGAAGGTAATTGTCTTCATCTTTTTGGCTCTGGAGTTTTGCAACAAATACCTCTTTGCGAGGAGAAATGAAATTAAGACCTGACTTGGTATCTTACGGATCTTGCAGAGTTCTGGGCTAGAGACCAGGTCATTCAAGTTTGTTTGGTTTGCAAGTGGTGAAAACGATTCTAACTAAGCTTTGGAGAAAGAGGAAGAGGGAGAATTGATTAGAATATAGAGCATCTGGAGAGTCCAAGGAATCAAGTAAAAGCAGAAACCATCTGCTGGGGGGGGGGGTGGTGTCAATAAGAAGAAATTCTCAGACCTTCTTTGAGCGACACACTTAGCTCCTAATACTACCTAACCACCCCCCCACCCGCCTGCAAATCCCAGGTCAGAATTCCAAATTCCCAGGGAAATAGATCTGATTGGCTCAGCATGGGTCACGTGTCCACCCCCCTGAACCAATCAGCTTTGGTGGGCAGGTGGACTCATGCAGGGCTGTCTTCCCAGGGGCTACTGGGGATGCATACACCTGCAGGGTGCAGAGAAGGTGGGCAGCCGGGCTGCTAGGGGCCACTAGGAGAGCAAAAGAGGGACTCTGACATCTGGGAAAGAACCTTCCCAATCCCAATCCACTGTGGCTGGATGTCCTTTCACTGTCCCCTGATGAACAGACTTGTCTCCTCCTTTAATGCAGGAGTCAGCAAACAATTTCTGTAAAGGGCCAGATAGTAAATATTTTTGGCTTCACAGACCATACCTTGGGCATGGCTGTGTTCCAATAAAACATTATTTATGGGTGCTGACATTTGAATTCTATATAATTTCCATATGTCATGGAATACTCTCCTGATTTCCCCCAACCACTTAAAATATAAGAATCAGTTTGTGCAGAAATAAGTGGCAGGTCAAATGGGGCTTGGGGGCTATAACTTGCCAAGTCCTGCTGTAATGAAAAACAGCACTAAGTCCTTTGATCTAAATGTTTACATTGAGATAGAGAAATCAGCCATGGAGGCAAGTATCATTTTAAGTACGTTGCAAATGAAAACTAAAAAATCAGCCTTAAAAAGACTTAATTTCCTATTTAATACAGTAACTGCAAAGGGCATCAGTGGGTAATACTGACCAATCTACCCCTTCCCCCCCAGGTCAGTGTCCAGGGGATATCACTCAGCAGTGTTTCATATCTGCATCCTGGCCTAAGTGGCATTAGCAATGAGCAAATTCTGGTTTCCTGAAGATCTTCTGGCCATTATTCCTTAAGTTCCTTAAGATCTGGGGTACCTGGGTGGCTCAGTGGGTTGGGCCTCTGCCTTTGGCTCAGGTCATGATCTCGGGGTCCTGGGATTGAGCCCCGCATCAGGCTCCCTGCTCAGCGGGGAGCCTGCTTCCCCCCTCTACCTCTGCCTGCCTCTCTGCCTACTTGTGATCTCTCTTTCTGTCAAATAAATGAATAAAATCTTTGAAAAAAAAGAAAAAAAATATTCCTTAAGATCTGACTTTCCATTCTTTAAAAAGATCTCATTGGGATTGGAGAGTGTCACATAGAACCAAGAACCAGGATGGAGCCGGACTAGAACATAGCAGGCCTGCTGCCCACCCCCTCCGCGCAAAGCCCAAACCTGCAGTCACACTGCTGGTATGGAATCAGATGTTAATTTAAAAAAAAAAAGAAGGAAAAAAAAATCAAAATCCTAAGATATTTTTTTGGAGGTGTTGAAGCTCCATTCTTTCTGAATGAAAGTCAAAGGGAGGGGAGCCCCGTCCTAGAGGGGACTTGGTTCCAGAGCCTCAAGCTCCAGCCCCTGTCACCCTGGCAGGAGTGGGGAGGGCGTTTGCAGGGAGGCTGGGTCTGCAGCTTCCGGCTGAGATCCCAGGTGGGTCGGGACTCCACAGTCGGTCTTTCTTGTACCAAACTGATCTCTTGGGTTTCTGGACTGGGGAGAGCTGCTGCAAACCCCAAAGACACATGGGTTCCATAGGCAATGGAAGAACAATAGCAAATATCAGCCTTTCTTAAATTAGGAGCTAGGCTCCCTGCTACCTGGCTCACGCAGACCTCTCCCTGTAGTCTTCTCTTCCAGCTAGGAAGGTTGGTGTGATTATTAGGGTGCATCTCCTTATATGACGCCCGAGGACATGGAAGCTCAGGAATTGCATGGTCTTAGTCTGGGTTCTCCCAGAGCCTGAGATGAGGAGTTACGTGCAAACTGTTTATTAAGGAAGCGTTCCCAGGGGAGATGGGTAGGGAAGGGGGCGAGGGAGGGGCTATCTCAGGGGAGGTCCCACCCTCAGTATGACACTGCGGGGTGGGAAGCCTGGAGTGTAAGTTGCACCTCAGGGTTCATCCTCCTTCAAGGGTTCCGACTGGCTTCTACACCACCCGTCACCGCTAAGGGCTGCCCTGGAAGGATGTGGAAGCTTCTCCAGCATCCCAAGGACAGTCTTCCCAAGAAGTCACAGGAGCAGCCTGAGAAGCAAAGGCACACGGAGGTCGGAGAGGGGCACCCCTAACTGCAACTATTCAGGGCCAAGTTTCCTGAGTGGGAAAGCTGGGTTCAAAGCCCTGGTTTCCAACTCCAGAGCTTGGAACTTGAACACAAAGCTGGTGTGCCCCCCACCTCTTCCAAACACTTGTATATGGCTTGTATATGGACTTCTGCTGTATATGGACAGGGCTTTGGAGAAAGGAGAAAAATACAAGCATATTTGAATTTTATTCCTCAAATTATGGTCACCTTATTTTTTTGGTAATAAGCTAGCCCTTCTTTTATAAAACAATGGTGATAATAAGTTGCAGAAATCATATTTGTGTTTTGCTTTCTTTTCTTTCTTTCTTTTTTTGATGTCTTTACTTGGTAAAATAAAAAGCTGATACAATATACCAGTGTCCCTAAAGTTTTTTTTTTTTTTTCTTTCTCATTTAATGGTGCAGGACACATGAACCATCAGGGTCCAAGAATATACTTGGAATTTTTCCCATGGCTGAGACCAATGTTTCGCAAAGCATTCCATGCAACAGGAATCCTCTAAGATACAGTGAATACAAGGTTCTGGGACAGATAAGTTGGGAAACCTATATCCTCTAGCCCCCTCTGGGAGAGTTTATAAGGTACATGAGCATATTAAAAGCTCTGACAAGTCCTGCAGCAAAGAAACGTACTTAACTTAGTTTCACCCAGTGCCCTTTTGCTTTTTGATCACACTCATTTACCTGCCATGAACATATTTCAGGAAAATTCCATACACCAGCTAAAGCCACTGTTCCTGGGGCCCAAGACTGTTTTTCCTTGTTTGGCTCATTAGTGGCTGAGGTGGCATTTCACATGAGCGTAAACCCCCAGGAGAGCCTCCCGAGTTATAAATGGTGCAGGGGAAACAATGACCCAATTGTCAGACACTGTAGTGATTTAGAGCCCTTGGAAGGGCAGGGACATTTACGACACGGCACAGAGCTGGATGCGGCAAGTCCCAGCCTGCCTATCTGCAGCTCCAGAACCCGCGGCCCACTCCAGGAGCAATGGTCCTGGGTTCCTCAGACAAGCCTTGACCTTCAGGCATGTCTTAGCAACACAAATGCAGGAGTCAAATAAGGCTTGCAGGTATCCAGCTGTAACCAGAGGGAAGGGGTGGGTTGGGGGAGTGGGGGTGAGTGAGTGTGGGGACCAAGGGGTGTGTGGGTATGTGGGTGAGCCGTGGGAAGTTGAGTGTTCTGAAAGTGGCTGAGTGCAGTTGTGTGGGTGTGTGTGTGTGTTCATGTGAACACACAGAGATCAGCTTTGGCAGGTAAAGAGGGGGTTTGAGGGGGGGTTCCACCCCTGCAATCTGTAAGCCCAAGAGAAGAGGTTGTAGGCCAGGGACTAGGGCCTCCTCTTTGCCCAGCTCCACTCCTCCTGGAGCTTGAACCTCCTGCAAAGGCCATACCTTTGGGCGCTGCCTGGACCTCTCGGAGCATCTTGGAAGATGTAGGAAAGGCCCAGGAGATATCCTTCCCCCAGGACTTGTTACAGGAGGGAGGGAAGCTATGGGACTCATGGGTCTGACCACTTCACATCCACTGACTGGGACCCCTGATTCCCACCGCTCATCAGGCCCAGCCCCAACACCTCTTCCTGGCAATCGAGGCCCTCCACACAGTCCCCCATCCAAGTCCCAACACTGTTTCCCAGAACATCCCAAACTAAAACATGCCCCGAGGGATTACCCTGCACTAAACACTAAGTATTTTGTGCCATGTCACTGAGTCATGAAGGAGACACTGTCGTGATGTCCACTTTAGAGATGAGCAGACGGGGTCTCCAAGGGACAAAGTGACTTCCCCAAGGTCACAGAGCTGCTAAGTGGTTTATAGCCCGGACTCGAATGCAAATCTAGGGCTTACCCAGCTGCTAGGAATCAGGATGCTCCTGGCTCAGGCAGGCCTCTCTGAGCCTCAGTTTGCTACATCTGCATAAGGGGGACAATGAAGTATTTGCTTCAGAGGACCACGGCGAGAGTTAAATGAGATGACAAGTGTAACTTGCTTAGCATCGTGTCTGGGCACAAGCTGGTGGGAGATGGGAGATGAGGGTGGGCTCTGGAGGGTCTCAGTTGAAGCAAAGGTGAGGAGGAACCCAGGGGCCAGAAGGGTCTGCAAACCCTTGTCCCTGCTACCTGGACAACCGGGTGGCCTCCTCCGTGCCTTGCTTCTGGCTCCCAGGTACTTCCCCTGCAGCGTGTGCACGGAGGTTAATGAGCTGTTCAGTTCCGTTGACTTGCAAGGCCTCCCTCACTCACTTCAACACCTGCTGTGCCTGATTAATGGTGGCCCTGCGGCCACAGAGGACCACAAGCCAGAACCAGGACAATCAATTAGTTCCAGGCCCCAGGGAAGACTCTGGCCCCTTCTCTCCTGCTTGAAATAGGAACAATAAGGATGGAAGGTTCTGGTCTCGTTCCACACCTCCTCCCCAAGTCAACGCTGTCCCAGAGCTAAATGTCAGATCTGGGCTTGAAATAAATAATGTCTACTGGTTGTTGATGCCAGGAATGGTGTGAAGTGTTTTACTTACCTGCTTTCAATTCTGAGCACAGCTCTCTGAAGTAGAGCAATTATTATCCCCATTTCACAAATAAACCAGGGCTCTGAAAGTCGCCATCCCTGTCCAGCCGGGTCACACAGCCGGTGTGAGTGCTACAGCCCAGGACTGAAGCCAAGACACCACACGAGACTCTGATTTTCTGGAGCCTCAGTTTCCCCATCTGTAAAAATGGGTCCCCTCATGCTCACCTCCCAATATGACTGTGGTGAGTGGGAGGAAATGGCCCTTGAGAAGGTGGGTCAGCAATGTTAGAGTGTTAGAGCCCGAGTCAGAGTTGTCCTCTGTTTCCTTCTGCTGTTGGACGAACGGAATATTCCCTGCCTCACTGGCCAGTTTTCCAGATCAGAAGAGGTCTTGTTTCATAGAAGTACTTTAGTGGGCTTTAGCCATCCAAGGTACCTGGGACCCGCTGTGCTGCGTGTGTCCTCAAGAGATCATGAGCTTTGGCTTCTTGCCTTGTGATGGGTCAATTACTCCATCCCCTGAACCCAGCTTCCTCATATGTCAAATGGAATTGGGTGGTGGTGGGGATGAGCGGGTTGGGCACAGAGCAGGTGGTTAATACGCAGAGCCATATTTGTGTGTGCCTACATATATGTGTACATGTGCGTGCACGTACGTGTGTGTGGGTGTACTAATCATCCCGTATTACCCCTAGGGAGAAAACTCACCTGTGGCTGGCTGGCTGGCTGGGATAATACTTGGCCAGGCTATGATAATTTGCATTAGTTACCATTCAGCAAGCCCTCACTTCCCTCTGCTTCCTGGTCTGGGTGAAGTTTACGGCCCTGTCCTGTTGAAAGGCTGGGTCAGGGGAGCCTGGGTGGCTCAGTCGGTTAAGCGTCTGACTCTTGATTTCAGCTCAGGTCTTGCTCTCAGGGTCGTGAGACCGAGCCCCACGTTGGGCTCTGTGCTCAGCGCAGAGTCTGTTTGCAATCCTCCCTCTTCCTCTGCCTCTCCCTCTGCCCAAGCGTGCCTGCTCCTCCCCTCTCTCTCTCAAATAAATAAACAAGTAAAAAGAAGGCCTGGGTCCTATGACTTGATTCAGCCACTGGATTATAATGAAGATAATTTGAGGAGAGGCTTTGAATGTATTTGCGCAGTTTGGCTTGGCTCTTCTGATCTGGTGATCAGCTAGAGGATGAACGTGGCCCAGGAAGCTTCTCCTTCAGGGAGACATGTGAAACAGACTTGAAGTTGACCAGACACCTAAAGGGGAGACTTGGTTAAGCCAGCCAAAACCTACAAACACAGGAGCTCGAGAATAAATGTCAGTGGTTGTAAGCCATGGAGTTTTGGGAAAGTTTGTTACACACAGTTATTGCGGGAAGAGCTGACTAATACGCTGGCCAGTGTCACATCTCAGGATTTCTTCCGTACGACAAACAACAACAGAATTCACACTTACTTTGGCGGCAGTGTGATGCAGTTCTCAAATTCTTTATTGGCATAAATAAGTCAGACAATTGGATTCTCACTAAACATTGCACTAAACACAAGAAACAATAGTCTTGCCGGCTCAGAGGCTCACAACCTGTCCAACAGCCCAAGTTAGAAATACTTTTTTGAGAAGTGTAGAAAACTTTATAAATGATTCTGTACACATATACACAGTGGACCCTCCATCCATCTGGCCTTCTTTTCCTGGATGGCATCTGAATCGACTGTTCTTTCCCAGCGACGAGACGTTGGCAATGAGTAAGAGAGAGACAGAGACCGAGACAGACCAAGATAAAAAGAGAGGAAAAGAAGGGGCCCCAAAAGAAAAACATGAAACCAACTTCTTACATTAACTCATTATGCAACAGTCAGCACAAACACAGAGAAAACAATTTGGACCATTGGCCCATATCAGTCTGTACAAGAATTCATCTTTATATATATATATATATATATGTATATATATATATAATATATATATGTATAATATTTATAGGTATATATACTTTTTGTATAGAAAAGGTAACAGCGTAATTTACATAGAGAGAAAGCCTTTTTACAATTGAGAATTTTCCTAAGGTCAATAACTTTGAGAGTAATCAACCAAATGAATCATGCGGTAAAGTTCATGGAGTGGGCCCCAGTGCAAGTTCAAAGCACAGGGAGAGAGAAACGAGCTCAGGGTGGGACCCGATGGCCCACATTTGGGGCACTCACCACATGTGACCAGACTCACCCGGCCCCAGTGAATGCCCTTGGCCTCCATCTTGGGGCCTTGGAGAGGACTGATCTTGCCAGAGGCTCTTCAGTTTCCCAAGTTTGAGCCTCTCCCCTATGCATGATGACCCCACAGCAGCTGGAGGGTGTCTTTATGAGTCTTGGGTCCCCTGCCCCATGTCCACCAGAGCACCAGCCCCTAAGAAAATGGATGACACCCACCACCTCCCCATTCCAATCCTCCATTTTTTTCCTGGAATATTTCCCTGGAAGTGGAATTCCTGGGGATGTTTTGGTTGGGCCAGTGAGAAGAGAAACCACATTTACTGAGCACCTACTGTGTGTCAGGTATTGTGCAATTCTATTAACATTCATTATTTCATGTACTCCCTCCAATAACCTTGAGGGTTAGGGGCATACTAAGTGCTAGTAGGCAGCATGAAGCCAAGGAAAATCCAAGGAACACTTTGGGGGAACTGCTGGCACTGAGAAACTGATGGTGAGGTCATTATCCACAAGAAGGGGTGGCTTAAGAAATGCATATTGAGTCAAGTTGAAGTAGGTAAACCTGATAAATTAAGCAACCACACGCACACCATGGGAGTCCTACAGTCAGCAAAGAAACTCTGTTTCCCATCTTTCAAATCCTGACATATATTTATAAGGATAGTGGGATACAATATCCCACCAAGAGGACACATTCCCACATTTTATGCTATATTACAGACCTGGCCTGTGGCCCACTATGATCCCTGGGTCTTCTTCAACGACTCTGTAACAAACCAGTGTTTTGCCCATTACACCTGTAACGGTTAGTTGGAAACCCCTAGAGTGGGGTCTTTCCATCAGTAAATTTCCATATCCATGCACATCCTCGACCTCAATGCTCCAGTGGCCTATGCCACAGAGCGACATAAACTCTCCAGGAAAGAGGCCATGGTGAGACAGCTTTCTGTTATGGCAAGACAGATGTGTGGGCCTCAGAGAGATCAGAGACACAGGTCATGAGAGGAGGTAGGAAGGATTGTGAAGCAGAAGCAAAGACAGGGAAGAAAATGCTTTAGAGGGAAGGCTGATTGGCAACCTATCCATAGCAGAGATACCCGTGGTTTGAAGAACCCAATGAAAGGTCCTAAGACACAGACAATGTGTGCAGACAGGCAGGGACACAGAGGGAGGCCCGCATGGCCAGAGAGGGCTCCAGAGAGAATCTGAGGCAGCCAAAGGACCACCTAACTCTAGCAAGCACGAAACCCTCCCGGGACATTATCTTCTCCAGGACCCTCAGTCCAATCACCAGGACCAAAATACGGCAGGAGGTGGTGAGGTCTCTATGAGCCAACGGCACCTGTGTTTGGGGATGGACTCTCTCAGGCCCTGATGCCATGCTTAGGGGAAAGAAGTTAAGAACAGAGCAAGTGCCCAGCGTCCAGCTTTCAACAAATCATGATGTTGCCTCTGCCCATGGGCTATTCCTTCTACGTGACACACTGTTCCCTACACCGCCCACTCCTCTCCTCAAATCTCAAGATGAGGTGACGTCCCCTCCTCTGAGAAGTTTTCTTGGAAGGTCCTTACTGGGTTGGGTGCTCCCCTGGGGTCTCAGGATCTCTCTCAGGACCTGTCTGCCCCCTACTCTAGACTCGGGGCTCCCTGAAGGCTGGTGCCACTCTCCTTCCCCAGTTTCCCAGGGGGCACAGGAGGCACTTAATAGATACTTGTTGAATGAATATGACATGCAGTCTTGGGGACTAAAGGCATTAGGGTTGCTTGATGCTGGGGAGTGTGGCTGGGGACACAAGCCTTGGAAATATGGGGCAGATTGTTCTAGAAGCCTTCAGCTGCTCAAATGGTGGCACTTAAAATCCACAGACAGGCCAAAAAGTGGAGCTGTGATGGTGCTAGAGGAACATGGCATGGCAGCAGTGCCTTGTGGAAGGTGGGTCTGATGCACAGAGCCCATGGGGAACAAAGGCCCTCAGCTGACCCACAGCTTGGCAGTGGGGGTCCGACATGCTTGGGGGACCAGATGACTGCATTTGGGCTTCTGGCCACTCTGCACCAAGGCCTGGGGCTTTCTGAGGACTTATTTCTGAAAGCAAGCTTGGGAAGCATGCGCGGGGATGCCGGGAGAGGAATAATGGACAGCACTCCCTGGGGCAGGGAGCACAGGGACCCCAGGGAAGGGCTGCTTAATAAGGGGGAGAAAGGAGCCAGAGAAGACATTGTGCATCTCCCAGTTGTGCTCAGGCCGGGCCTCAGGCATCCCGTGTCGGCTGTGCCCTCCCTCAGCACCCGCTCCAGCCAGGCACTGCCCAGCTGGCCGTCCAGGACTTGTAGGCCACTGCCCAACACTCCGTAGGAGGCTGGCTGGGAGGCCAGTGGGCTGGGGTGGGAACCTTGCTGTGGCTGGACCAGTCCGTGAGGGTAGCCTGTGTCTACACTGTAGCTACATAGCAGTTACTTGAACTTACACGAGTTCATATGTACCCATTTTATTATTATTATTAGCAACACAGATAGAAAAATAAACAAAGGAAAATGGCTACAATCTTGGATGACTAATGCATTGCATTAATTGTCCAAGACACACTGAAGCGGCCACTGCCCCCGAGTCGGGCAGGGCTGGGGTGGGGAGAGGTCGGCCCCCACTGAGGGAGCAGGACCCCCATCAACTCGGCATCCTTCTTGGAAGGTGCTTGGCTGAGTATCCCCAGCTTACCAGAACAGGTTTCCTACCTAGCCCCAGTCCTTTTGCTGTGCCTGGCTGCCCTGCTCCCCAGTCCTGGGACCGCTGGAGTCCATGGGATCGGATTCTAGGGGTAGAGCCACAGGCCCTGCAGAGCTCGACCACACCCACTGCCCGCCGCCACGCCCACATCGGCCACCTGGGACGGGATCCAACTGCCCCCTCTCATCCACACCATCCATTTTGCTGCCTATGCTCTGCCAGAGACACCTGTGTTAACTCCTCAACAGTAAAGTAGGGGATCAGAAGGAGGTGGGCAAGTCTGGGGACTCTCCTTCCCTGGGGAAGACAGGGGATTTCCCTGAGTGGCCATGGAGAGCAGCGCTAGGGTTGCCTGAGGCCAAGGTCAAGGAGAAGAGCCACTTCCTAGAAGGACCATGGGAATGTGGACCACCATGGAAGGAAGGGGAGGATGTGACTGAGAGTCCCACCCACACCTTGCCTCCTCCGTATAGATGGGGAATGACCAGTCAATGCCCTCTCTCCCTAGGCTGCCTTCAAACCATTGAAGATGCTAAATATTCCTTTTAAAGCCCATTTCGGTGCCATCGACACTTGAGGATCTTCCTCCCAGAGGTTTCCCGTTTCCCTCTGATTTCCCTTTTTCTCTGCAGATGGCCGCAAGCTGGATCCGGACCCTAGTGACCTGGTCAGGAGACAGCACACTCAAGACCTCATGCCTTGCCTCAAACCAGTGAAGATCAGATGATGACACGGTATTCCGGAAACCCCCCAGTGCTCTGCCACTGCCCTCAGAAAACCTCCGACACCCTCCCCAGCCTGGATGCTCCCATCGGGCCCCCAGTGCCCAGTGTGGCTCAACCCCAGATCGCCCTGCTTGCCGGCCCTGGCCTCTGCCCTCCCCTGGGGTGTCTGTGTTTGCAACTGCTTCTATCAAGAATGGTGGTTCTCAACAGGGTGGTGTCGCCCAGGGGACATGTGGCAATATCTGGAAACATCTTTGGTTGTCACAACTTGGGGTAGCAGGAAAGGGAGGGTGCCATGGGCATCTAGTGTGTGGAGGCCATCCTGCCACGCACAGGACATGCCCCCAACATGACAAATGTCCCCAGTATCAATAGTGCCACGTTTGAGGGACCCTGGCCTAGAAGGATCGTCCCTTCCTCTTTCCCCTCCTTGAGAGCTCCATGCAAATGTCACCTCCTCAGAAAGATCTTTGCACCTGCTCCCTCCACAGCAGGCCCCCCCATCTCCTGTTACTGGCCCCCTATTGGTTTTCCTTCCCTAAGCCTCCATGAGTTGTGATTCATATATTGCTCGGCGGTTCCTTGTCCATCTCCCCCACCGGACTCTAAGCTCAGAATGACTTTGTTTCCCTCCTCACTGAACGCCCAGGGTCCAAGATGTAATCGACGCTCAATAAATGACCCATTGAATACACGGCCAATGACGAAATAAGCCCACTGCATTCTGAACCAACCTGGACATCGCATCTGCATGAGGACGCAAAGACCCCTCTCCTGCCTTCACCAGCTCATCACTGTCCAGAAAGGCCTTTCGGTCTATTGTCTGCGGTGTTTCTTCCCACTATCCTAGCCCCAGGCTTTCCAAAATCCTCACTCTAGCTCTGGAAGTCAGGGTATTTTTAAACGGGAGGAACTAGCCAAGCTGGTGGTTTTTCTTTTCTTTCTTTCTTTCTTTTTTTCCTTAAGTGGTGAAAAAGAAAAACTAAGATTTGTTTTTAATCATTAGACTTTCAGATCTAAGAAGGCACGATGCAAATAGCACGTTGGCATAAACAATTGCTCAATGGAGGGAGGGAGCCTTTCTTCTGAGCTAATTCAAGCTGAATACATGCAGCTATTTTTCATCTCTACTATTGTGTGACTTTCTCCTCAGCTCATAGGCCAGCCGTGGGAGATGTTATCTGGCAGGAGGTGGTGGTGGTGGAGGATAAGGGGAGGAAGGAAGCAAAGAGGCAGCACCCGGAAAGCACACTCTCAGCCCCCAGCTGCTTATTAGAGGCATTTCAAGAGTTTAGGGGTAGAGCTGGTGGTCCACTAGGACCCCGGGGAATTCCACCTGGGTGAAAATTTGATTTTGAGCCTTCCTTGCAGGGAAGAAACCAAAAGCAACTGGAGTCGGATTCCTTTTCCTCCTCCTCCCTCTGCAACATTCCTTAACTTCAGAGATGTCCAGATCAAACCACAGAAACTTCTACAAACAGCTCTAAGAACAGTCTTTTCCGCTCCCCTGCCCAGTACCACAACACACATGCACATATTGTATTTCCTTAAGGTCCCCGGGCCTTCCAGCCCAGCTGTTACGTGGTTGGTGGCAGCATTCCGGCCCGAGGAGAAGACACTCCCTGGAAGATAAATGATGTCTCTCTCCAAGCAGACAGATTCCCAAATAGGATCATGCACTGGGTCCTAAAGACAGAATCTTTCTGCATTCTCCAAGTTTCTGGATTGAAAATAAACTTCTGCAAAGTCCTTACAGATTGTCACCAGCTAGAGCCAAGACTCCAAATGACTGGGGTTTGGAAGTTTCCAAGGCCTTAGGACCAAACCCACCTCTGCCTCTGAGAAAGGACCTAACTTGGGAGAATTTACCTTCCTCTCTGGGCCTGAGCTCCTTCTTCTCGGAAAGGAGGGCTGCCATGAATCAGGGATGGTTACCCGTGTCCTCATCCAGTAGCAGCTCTGATGCCCTGAGGCTGCATCTGTGCTCTGCAGAAAGGCGTGCTGTGATTGATTAGTAATGTCTGCCAAGAGTACACAACAGGGCAGTGGTGGCAGAAAGGGGGCTTATTTGCCCTGGTTGGACTAGATCACTCATCTAGATCTTCTAGATATAGATCATTCTAGATAGTCATCCCAATAACCTAGTTGAGATGAAAATTCTGGTGAAGACCTAGCTGACCCCCCTAAGGGCACGACTTGTCTATTATTTCCACATTGGTCATCAAGCTGTTTTATGTTGGGACAGTTACCCCACATAGCAGATGTGACCCATCCATTGAAAGACAACCAGCCATAGTTTTCTGCTTTGTGGCATCCTTGTGCATGGAACCACTGTCCACGTACATGGAACTGGGGTCTCCCATCAGCAGGCCTGGAAAGAGTACATGGAGAGGCAGGGGCAAGGTTTCCTGGGGCTCAGCATTTCTTAACAGTATGGAATGGAAAAGCAGGTGCGTCTGGTGGCCAGTGGTCATCCCCAGCCTCATCTCTCTGCATCTCATTCACCTTCCAAGTTCAGCATTCACAGCGCCAGCCTCCCGGAGGCAAATTCTGAGCAAGTTGACTGTAAATACTGGTGATCAGCTGCTCTTTTCCGTGGGCTAGCACACTGGCCTTTGCCCTCAAAGGACTGTGCAAGGTATCAAGTCAGACTCACAGAGATTAATCATGTGGATTCAGAAATGAGCCTGGGAAAGCTTGGGAAGAGCAGCCTGCTGTCAACCTTTTAAAGATTTTAACCACACAGTAGTGTGGTTAAATGCTCTGATAATTCCTGCAACCAAGAAAAAAAATTTAATCTTATTTTGCCTAAGCATTTCCAATGCATGTTTGTCCCAAGACGCTTCTAATAATGCAACATTCTTTCCATCTAGTCTGCTATGAAATTAAAGGTCTATGGAACATGCTTGGTAAACTGGGCCTAACCTAGATCAGGCAAGCTCCAGGCAAAGCCCATTTCCTCCAGTTCGGTCCTCAACAGGACAGCAGCGATCTCAACCTCATGGAGATGAATCCTTCGTACTCTTGGGAATAAGCCTTAAGGAAAGGGGTTTTGTGATCTCAATGAACAGGAAGGAAGGAGCCCTTCCCAGCCCTGAGAGGGAGGAGCACTCACTGGTGAGTTTCCTGGGACCGGGGATCACAGTTAAATGTCTAGTCCAGTACGAGAGACACAGAGGGCTGGGCTGATGGTGCAGGCTGCCTGGAGCAGGGGAGCTGGAAGGACCCAGGAGCAGCTTTGCCAATCCAGACACACACTTCCTGGAAACCTGGGCCATTGCTGGCAGCCGGTCAGTCTGGGACCACAACGGAGAGCTTCCGTGCAAACTCCTCCAGGGGTCCCCACCCTCTCCTGCACCCTCCTTCAATCACTTCCTGTTTTCTCTCCCTCTCTCCTGGTTTCAAGCTACACATGACCACAGAAGCCGGTACAGCAACCTCCTGGGGGACAGTGGCACGCAGAAACCACTCAAACAGGGCTGGGTCCCTCGGAACCCACGAGGCCAAAGACTCATATTTATAATGTTGTCTCTACCTCTTAACAGGCTGGCTTGCATTTGCTGCAGTTTCTTCCTCTGCGAAATGCAATAGCGTTACCTATTTCCCAGGACTGTTGGCCTGGCACATAGTAAGTGCTCAGTGAATAGAGGCTCTAAGGGATGGATGACTACTCTTGCCTTTCACACTTAGATGCCCTGGGACACCTGGCCAATGGGTCTTTTTATGAGTCACATCCATGGAACTTTGCCAATTCACGTGGGGGAGGGTTGGGATCCACAGCACAGAGCCTGGTTGTGGGAATCTCATTCCTGCCCAGGCCCCACCTGTGGAGCCCTTCCGCCTTCCTTGCAAGGAGCGGCTTCTGGTCCCCTAGACCAGTGCCTCACCCTCTCTCTGCATTCTGTAAGCATTTACTGAGCACCTACTATGTGCCAGGACCCATATCAGGCGAGGACCTCCCCCCGACTCTGCCCCAACTGTTTAGAGAATGATGTAGCTGGTAGGACCTCAAGACAGGAACCTGTCCCTTGAGCTGATCATCAGGGACAGTGACCGGAGAGGAAGGTGGCCCACTTGGTGTGACTCAGAGAGAGTCGGGGAGAACGAGAACCTTCAAGACCCTGGTCGCCATGTTCCGAAGCCCACCCCACATTTACTTCTCCTTGCCCTCAGAGGTCAGGACTAGTCCTTTGCAGGTGTGTGCAGCTGATGGCTGCGGGGGGCGGTTAGCGGAGGCTGGGGCCTGGGGCCGGCATCCACCCGAGCCTGCTCAAAACCTCACAGGCACGGCCGAAGAAGGACGAGGCAGGCACACGGCTTGCCATGCTCCGTTCCTCTGCTGCTGAGCAAGAGCGTAAATAAAAGCAAATGTCATGCCACCAACCACTTCAGACCGGGCAGAAGCACTGGCCCAGAGGTCAAGTGCACGTCACGCAACAGACCCGCTGTCCACCCCCACCCGTGGAGTTGACGTCCAGGACTCTCAGACCTAGGGATGAAGAGATCCCATGTGACAAAAGCAACATCAGTGTCCTGACCCTCATGGCGCAGGGGTTCTGGGATCTTTCTCCCCAGAGGTCTTCTGTGACCACAGTGACCAGGCAAGGCATGAGAGAAAGCTTCTTAGAAGGTGTTAGGGGTTGAATCATGTCCCTTCCACACACACACACACACACACACACACACACACACACACACACAGAATACATACGTTGAAGTCCTAAACCCCAGTCCCTCAGAATGTGACATTACTTGAAAGTAGGGTCATTGCAGGCGTCATTAGTTAAGGTGAGGTTAAGCTTGAGAAGGGCGGCGGCCTTACACGAAGAAGGCCGTGTGACTTTGGAATCAGAGTTGGGGAGATCCATCTGCAGCCAAAGATGACCAGCAAACCATCAGGAGCTAAGAAGAGGAGGCCAAGGAAGGACCGCTTGGCAGAGGTGGGGGGGATCAGGGTGCGGCCCTGCTGACACCTTGATTTTAGGCTTCCAGCCTCCAGACCAAGACCAGTCCTTGGAGGGAGGGGATCAGGGAAGGCTGGCAGGGCATGGGGTCGGGGAGGGCAAATCTGGGGACTCAAGGTTGAGCACAATGTGGGAACAAAAGCCAGGAATAGGAGTGTCGCCCTACAGTCCCTACAGTCCCTGTAGAAAGTCCCTACAGTCACAGTCTCAGGAACATCAAGGGTCTTCATGGAATTGGAATAGGATGGAATTGTGCCCCCCCCCCCCGCCGCAATGCACACCTCCCCCTAGCCCCCAGATCCCTTGGTCAAAGTCCCAACCGCCAAAGTGATTGTATCTGGAGATAGGGTCTTTGAAGAGGTAACTAAGATGAAATTAGGTCCTAAGGAAGGGGTCCCATCCAATCCGACTAGTGTCCCGTAAGAGAAACAGACCCCAGGGTTGTGCGGGCTCAGAGAAAAGGCCACGCGAGCACACAGCAAGAGGCAGGAGGACTGAAAGCTCAGGAGGGAGGTCTCAGGAGAAAGCGGTCCTGCCCCCAGAACTGTGAACCATCACCTCCTGCCGTGGAAGTCCCCCCACCTGAGGTATCTTGTTATATGCCAGCCTGGACGTAATAGGGTCTGAAATAGAACCGCTCCTTCCATCCTCCAAAGCCCAAATTCCCTCTACATCACGTACACCAACCAGTCCTCACATCACCAGTCTGCCCAGCCCTCTCCAAGGACAGGGAGCTTCCCACCTCCCCAGACGGCCCATCTCTCATCGAGGGTCAAGCTGCTAGAAAGTTCCTTCCCCACTGGAATGAGTTCTCTGCCCCCTCTAACTCCCAGTCTGGCTCATGTTCCTCCCTTGGGAGCCCTATGCAAGTTGGCTTCTTTTTCAGTAAGCCAGTCTAAGCCGGTCCCCTAGATCAGAGGTTGGCAAGTGTCTCTTGTAAAGGGCAAGGTTATAAATATTTCCAGCTTTATGGGCCACGCTGTCTCTGTCATAACTAGTCAGCTGTGGCACCATAGCCCGCAAAACCCGTGGTTTGTCTGCAAATGAATGGCGATGGCCACATGACAATAGGATTTCATTTATTGACATTTGAATTCTATAGAGTTTTCATGTCTTATGAAATCTTCTTCTGTTTTTTTCCTCCAATTAGAGAATGTAAAAACTTCTTGGGGGGGGTTGCATATGGCTCCGGGCCATACTTTGCTGACCTCAGGTCTAGATTTCACAAGATGGGGATTGGGCCTGGGCCAAGTGTATACCATTTCCTTGGTGTTTCCTTAGACGATCGGCCACTGGCAATGGGGGGGGGGGGGGGGGGGAACAAAAACGGTGGGAGGAAATGAAGCCTGGTTTGGTGGGGTGGGAAAGGGGCAGGACCAGGGATCCTGGATACAAAAGTCTCGTTGTCAGAGACCAATCCAGGGTTCCTGTGGACCAAAGAGCCAGGAAAAGGAGGGCTCTGTGGCAAGATGGGGTTTTCCCCTTTGACCAGCAAAAGGAAAACCCGGATGAAACACCATTAGGTAAAGACTTTGAGTCTCCAGCTTCATACTTGGGGATATCCCCACATATGACCAAAGGGGGCTGGAAAGGGGGGCCCCATGGTAGGAAATGCATGTGGTCTGAGAAATGGTAGCATTCAGGGTGCAAATCCATGTGCCCTTCCGAGAAGGTAAGGTCAAGGCTTCCCAGGCATCTTCACTCTGGGGACTGGTGCACTTGGGAAGCCTGTGTAGGTAAGGGTTTGCTCAAAGCAGGGCCCAGAGATAAACAGCTCGCTGTCGGCCACAGGGCACAAGTGCACACACACACACAGTCTTTGTTGTGTGGATTCTATAGAATGAATCACAGGCGAGGCTGGCAAGTACTACGTAAACACACACACACACACACACACACACACACACAACCATCCCGTTTGTTTTTTCTTTTTCCTCCAGAAGATGAATGAATGTGACCTCCTCCCAGTACTTGACTCATGAATAAGACTGAGGTCAGCGGGGAAAGCAGAGGTTTGGTTCTTCCTGAATTGCAATGTCTGCAAACGAAAACTACCTTTTAAACAATTCAGGGTGGTGTCGCCAGGAGGAGGGTGGCAGGAAGGGGCTTTGGAAGTCTGGATGCTAAGGAGACCGAGGAAGGTGAGGGCAAAGTAAAGATGCAGGTGAAGGTAGAGAAGTCAAGAGCAGGTGATGTGGGGCCAAGGACAGATGCAAGGAACCCTGTTTTGCAAAGCAGAGATGCTCCTGGGGAACAGGGAAGGCTGGGGTATCCCCCTGGATCCTCAGACCTTGTCCTTAATCTTAAGCTGGTACTCATAAAACAGACAGAAAAATCAGCCTTTGGCGAACCTACCCCACAGTCCCCCGCATCGCAGGTCTTGCCAAAGGCTCTAGGTGGCCATGTGAGTGAATTCTGGAAATGACAGCGGCAGGAAGGAACAGTCCTGGTGAGCATTCCACCAGCAGGGTTGCCGTGTCCTGCCGGCTCCTTCCCTTCCTTACTTCCTTGCCCGCACTCAGGTCCTCAATGACGACTGGGATCCACAGACCCCAGAAGTCCTGGTTGGATTAGAGGAACCAGGACTGGATTCCAGGTCTCTGGGGAGCCGGTGGGCAGAACCAAGGCAGGCCCAAGCCCATGTTCAGGGTTGGCCCTTCAGGTGGCTTGCTGGGATTCATGCGGCCCGAGATACACAAGTGTTGAGCCAGGAACCATAGTCATGGAAGTCCCCAGAAGAGGAACATCCACTTAGGAATAGCCCACAGGGGTGTCTTTAGTCTCTGGTCCTGTGCAGGTGGGAGCCCATGCAGGAAGGCCCTCTGGGAGGCTCAGGTGTACCCCTTGGCCAGAGGTTCCAGAAGCATGACCATCTCATTATTTTTCCCAGTTTGGAAGCAGGCTTGGCCCCCACAGCATGAATCATTCTGGGATCACCCAAAGTGGGGAAGACCCCCACGCACCCCTTACATCAGGTGGGATGCTGAGTCTGAGCTCGGGTAGGATTTTTGAAGTCTTAGGTCCCCTCTCTGGCAGGGGGATGTCGGGATAAGGTTGAGACCAGAAGAAAACCAAGCCTGGGCAGTGCCTAGGGAGGACAGTGAGGCCGTGGGCTTACCCTGGGCATCCTGTCTGCTGCCCAGCTGCTTGGCTACCACCCTGCTGGGCACCCTTCCTTTCACTGCCAGGTCAGACAGGCTTTGTGATCAGAAGACATCCCCTCATAAGGGCTGGGACCTAAGAACAAAAGACAAGAGGCTCGCCATGTTATTCTGCCGGCCTGACCTGCTTCCTGGGTCCTTCTTGCATAACCCTTGGTCCCAAGGCAGCTGGGAAAATCCACCAGCTCAGGAGGGAGCGAGAGGGAGGGATGGAAGGCATGAGCACTGAGCAACGCAGACAGACCTCTCATGGGGAAACCGCTCTGGGACTTGGCACCAGGTAGGAGCTAAGAACGCAGACCCTCTTACAGTCTCCCTGCTTGCCTCCCCAAGAGGACTTACTAAGGGTGAAAGGGTGGGGGAATCCTTTGCAAATAGAATCCAACACACGTCGATCAAGGACCCACGTCCGTCGCTGTGGTGGACAAACTTAGCTGGTGACGATGCCAGAGCAGGAGGAGAGAGAAGGAATGTTCTAGAACTTCCTCCTCAGACCCCCGGTTCTCAGGCCCCAGACTTCAGGGGGTGTCATGGATAAAGGCGAGCTGCAAGGAGCCCCCAGAAGTCATCTTGGCCAGGAAGCCATTGTGCTTTCCAAACAGCAGGGGAGTGCAGGGGCAGTGAGGCGAAAAGGGACGGCGCTCTCACAGAACAGGAGAAGGTGGCAGAAATGGGGACCCATGCCCCAGAGAGGCCCAGAACTCAAAGACATGCAAGACTGTTTTGTGCACTTCGGAGCTATGTGCAAAGGAGTCACAGATCATGACAGGCTTGGGTGGGAGCCTCTGAGAACAGATGTTTACAAAGGAACAACTGAGCTCCCCGGCCCAGGTCTTGGCCCCGTGGCCTCCACGAGGTGGGTGCTCAGCCCCCCACCCCACCCCATCTTTCCAGACAGTGCAGCTGGAACCCATAACCTAGGGAATGAGTCAGCCAAGGGGCGCTCCAGAGCTGTGGCGGCAGGGCGCTCCCGCTTGTCGCGAGGGATTGAGAGCAAACGGTGTCGCGCACGGAGACACACATGTACACACAGACTGGTCCTGCGAGCCTGCCCACGTGGGCCTCCTGCCCTCATCTCCATGGCCCAGGGGCTCTACCTACAGCCTCCAGTTCTCTTCTCGACACGGTCTCTGGGCCTCACGCATCAATCCCGCTTCTCCCTGGCTGGTCCTGGTAAGTCCTAGCTCAGGGGTCCCGAACCCTGCCCGGGCAAAAGGGCACAGGTCTGGGGAGTGGGGAAGCTGCCGAACTTGGTCGTGCAGTGCTCCCAGGCCGGCCGGGGTCGGTACCCTCTGATGGTGAGCCTCTGGCCTCCTGAGCTGGCAGAGGGCAGAGCAGGGAAGGAGAGGTGGCTCGGGGGCTGAGGCAGCTGAGTGCTGTCCCTTTGTCCAATGGTCACAGCCTGGAGTGGGGAGAGAAGAGAAGGGCACGAGGTCACTGGATACAGCAATGCCATCTTTGGTGAATCAGCACCCTCTCGGTGGGCTAGGAGGCTTGAGATGAGCTCTTCCTGTCTACAAGAAATGGTGGAAGGAACACCCCTTTATACCGAGGTCCTTCTATGTCCCGGGTTCATGGACCTAATCTCATTTGAACCTGAGAATAACCTGCAAGATAGGCACCTTACACCCATTTCACAGAGGGGTATAGGACGGAGGCACAGAGAGGTTAGGTGTTTTGCCCAAGGGTGCACAGCCAGGAAGCAGCAGGGTCAGGATTGGAACCTAGAACTCTTCCCACTTGGAAGGGCTCCATAAGGGCTGGAAATACAGGAAGAGGAGGTGAGACCAGGAACCACCCCATACACTCCTGCTAGGAGCAGAGGCTTTGCTGACCACTGTTGAACCAAGGATCTGGGCAATCATGGCATATGTCAGTGCCCACTCTCCCAGCAAGGCTCTGGAAAGAACCCTGAAGGTACACAGGTAATCTCTGTGTAGAAGGCAGCGGGGTAGAGGTGTCAAGATCATGGATTTAGGGTCCAGACCAACCTGGGTTCCAAAGCCTCCTCTCCTCATTAGCTGTGTGACCTCTTGGAAGGTATTTAGCCTCTCTGTGCTTTGGTTTTCTTCTAAGGAGAAACATAATCATGCCTCCCTCCTAGGGGGAGCTCCAAGGAGCCAGCAGGGCAATGCAGATAGAATGCTTGACCCAGTGCCTGTCACATATGTTTGGTAAGTGGTACCCAGAGGATGGAGAGCATGCTGGTGGTCACGGGGAAGATCTGGACCGATGGCGTGCAATGGACATACAGCGCTATTGAAAAAAATTGGAAGCAGGGACTCCAACAGACACTTGTACGGCACTGTTACGGCAGCCTTATTCCCAGCAGTGAGAGTGCAAACAAGCAGCATGTCCACCAACAGATATAAGGACAAGCCAAACACGGTACATATGTACAACGGATTAGCGCTCAGCCGTGGCAAGGAGTAACGTTCTAATACACATCATACCGTGGATGAACCTTGAAGATAATCTACGTGAAGACCCCAGACACAAAAGAACAAATATCGTAGGACTCCACGTGTATGAAATGCATAGAATGTGCAAGTTCACAGGGACAGGAGATAGGGGAGAGGTTACTGGGGGCTGGAGGGACTGGGAGTTATGGTTCAGTGGGTCCAGTCTGTGTTCGGAGGGGATGAAGGCTTTGGAAATGGTGGTAGTGGTGGCACAGCACTGTGATGTGATCAGTGCCACTGAATTGCACCCTGAAAAGTGGCTAAGATGGCAAATTCTATGTGATATATATTCCACCACTTTTTTTTTTTTTTTTGAGTAGGCTTCATGCCCAGTGTGGAGCCCAACATGGGGCTTGAACTCATGACGTGCACGGAGATTAAGAGTCGGATGCTCAGCTGACTGAGTCACCCAGGTGTCCCTCTACCACCATTTGTAAAAACAATGTCATATACCCAAGCCCTCAGAGTTGTATATTTTAAGTAGGAGGATCATATGATGTGTGAGCTATATCGCAACAAAGGGGGTTTTTTTTAAAACAAAGAAATGCCATGCAAGTCATGGAAGTCATAAATTTTCTAGTCATATTTAAAAGGTTAAAAAAAAGGTCAATTTAATAGTATATTCTATTGAACCCAATGTATCCCAAACACTAGAATTTCAATGTATCACCAGTCCTATCTGTGTATGGGGACAAATTACTTTATGTCCTTTTTTTTTTTATCCTAAGTCTTCAAAATTTCCTGTGGATTTTACACTCACAGGACATCTCATCTCACTATATTTTGAATGTTCAAGAGCCACACGTTGGGAGTGGCCACTCTCGGGCAGCACAGGTCTGGACCCTCGCTATTCAGAGTGTGGTCCGTGGACCAGCAACACCAGCATCACCTTGGGGCCAAATCTCGGGCCCCGCCCCAGACCTACAGAATGGGAATCTGCAATTCCCCTGCAGGTTTGGAATGCACAGGAAACTTCAAGATGCCTTGCTCTGGAATGCAGGCTTATCCCAATCTTCTCTCCAGTTCACCATGTGGCAAGGTGTACAGGGATTCTGGAAAACCCAGCTCCTCAAGTGTGACCCACTGGAGAGGCAAACCCAAGGCCCCAGACGTAAGTCTGGAGTTAGCTGCTCACGTCCTTGCAACATGTTGGCTGCTGTGGAGACCTGGTTGGCCCCCTCCACGGATTACCAAGGCCTAGATAGGACCTACTTTAGCCAAGCCCTTTGCCAATCCCCTGATGACACAGCAGGCTTCTGGAAGGACTCCAGCATTGACTCCAGCACCACTGGAGTGACCATCTCCAAGCCAGATGAGTGCGATCGAGAGAGCCAAGGGGTCTGATGTTGTGGGAAGAGAACATTTCAGATTAGGAAGTTGGAGCCTGACCTGTGTTCCCAGCTTTGTCAATACCCCATGTAGATGTGGTTGAGTTCCTGAATGTCTCTGGGCCATAGTTTCTCCAAATGGAGGAGGTTAGATCAATCTGGAAGGTCGAATGAAGGCATCCCATGCATTGATTCTGAGTAACTGGTGGTGGCTAGCAGGAGGGGTGAGCGATGGTGGATGTGCTGTGATTGATTCGCCATGCCTGCCACAGGTGCAGGAATAGAGCACAGATGCCACATACATCTGCATCCATCCTAGGTAATCCCTCTCCGAATACGAAAAGACACTATAAATCGAAGCCTAAAAGGAACAGAAGTCATCTTTGTTTCTCGGTATGAAAGTAGAAAAGTGCTGGGGATTACAAACCCCCATGTGGAGGCCTGGATTCCCTCCAAGGGCTTTGCCTTGACATGACCTCCTCCGAGGGGCATTCCCTGACCCCTCCTTTCCACCCAAAGCCTCCAGTCATCCCTATTGCAATTGTCTCCTCAACACAACTTCATCTGAAATGATAACCCTTTTAAAACACATTTACCTGCCTGTTGTACCTGCTCTAGAAGGTCAGGGAGCTGACTGACTGCGTTCGCCCTTGGATTTGCACTCCGAGAACCGGGCCTGGCACAGAGCAGGTATTCAACACACACAGACGGAGTAGAGAATGGAATGAGTGGGGGCACCTGAGTGGCTCAGTGGGTTAAAGCCACTGCCTTCAGCTCCGGTCATGATCCCAAGGTCCTGGGATCGAGCCCCGCATCAGGTTCTCTGCTCAGCAGGGAGCCTGCTTCCTCCTCTCTCTCTGCCTGCCTCTCTGCCTACTTATGATCTCTGTCAAATAAATAAATAAAATCTTAAAAAAAAAAAAAAAGGAAGTGAATGAGTAGAAAATTTCAGTGACCCTAATATCCCATCCTGCCAGACCACAGGGTCTCTAGTTCCCTGTTTCTCAGCTCAACTGTACGGGAAAAAAATGGAAAAGAAGGCCCCCAGCTCTCCCTCCAATCAGGGAGCTTTAAGCCCCTCTGTTCAGTTGACTTCTGCTCTCTCCTCCCTGATGCCCAGGAAAGCAGAGGCCATCCAGGTGATGTCCCAAATGACACTTGGGGTTTGTAACACCAAGCACTCTTGGGACCCCATCTGGACTCTGACACTCATTGGCCAACTTGCCTGCACTGGGTTAGCTGGGGAGAGTCCTTGCCTGTCAGAGCCTCCCTCTCTCTGTTTTCACATTCAAGCCATTCCCAGTCCTGGAAGGCCAGCAGGATGCAGCTGACCCTCCCTGCCGGCAGACAAAGGCTGCTTAAGTATACAAAACACCTGCTACGGGGGGACACTGTACCAGCTGCCCCAGCGCCCGGGCTGTCGTCAATCTCACCACACTCCTGCTAGAGCCGTCGGTCTGCCACCCTCATTCTTTAGAGGCTGCCACTGCTGCTCAGAGAGGCCGAGTAACCTGCCCAAGGCCACACAGCTATCAAGTGACGGAGTGGAGGTTCTAATCCTTATCTGCCTGACATGGGAGGTCTGTGCTCTTTTCAAGCGTCTAGGGAGAGGCTGGGCCGCTGGGGCCTGTCCTCCAGGCTCAGCAAGGTCAAATGGTGGGGTGAGGGGTAGCCTACGGCCTCTCAGGTGAGATGCTGACAACTGTTCTGGTGTGCCATGTCACTCTGTGTGTGTGTGTGCGTGTGTGTGTGTGTACACCTGAGGTCCACTTTCAGGTGTGGGCCTGAGCACAGGGCTGTGTATTCCTGGAATGTTCTTGTGCGGCGTGTGTGTGTCCCTAAGTGCTCCTATGTGCGTATATGGATACAGGTGTGTTTTTAGCGTAAGTTTCTGTGTAGTATGTCTCTGCGTGTGTGTGTGTGTGTGTGTGCGCGCGTGCGCCTGGCTGTGTGTGATTTGTGCACAACCATCTGTGCCTGGAACAGCAGGGCTGCGGGAGCAGGGACCTTTCGGAAGCCTCATCCGGGCCAGTCTCGCTCTCACCTTCTGGAGAAACCACAAGGCTGGGCCTGGGAGGGAGACCCCCAGAGAGATGTCACATGAATTACCTCATTGAGAACCACTGATCTAGGTCTAAGAACGAGGAGGGGGAGGGCTCCAAGGAGGAAGCCTGAGAGACACTTATGGCCAGGAGAAGCTGAGAATCTTCCCTACCCTTGTCTTTGTGCAACAGACAGTTCTGGAAGCTGTGAGATGTCATGATGGGGAGAGCTTGCTGGCCCTAGGGGGACATTTCCTGAAAGCCAGGCTTCCTGGAGGAATCCACTGTGTAGTGGACATATGGGGCTTGTTGGGTTCAGGCCATCACCTCGCACCTGATGATCAAACTCCCTGGGGCATGAGCCTTCATCAGGAAGAAATAGGCAAGGAGGTAGCCATGGTAGCAACAGGGACCAAGGCCCTGGATGGTAGACCCTAGACTCCCCTGAACAGGAACCCAGTAAGAAGGATGGTAGCCGGGGGAGGAAGGTGGGTGTATGGAAAGGAGATGGCTGGCAGAGGTATGGGGGAGGGGAGCAAAAAGGCAGCAAAGGCCAGAGGACAAAGGCAGTGGGGAGAGATATGAAAAGCGAACACCTACTCTGCAGACTTCCAGAAATGTCCGGGGTGAGACAGGCGGCGGTTTCGCTTTGGCAGTTTCTCCAGCATGTCCATGAGCTTAGTGAAGGTAGGTCTTTCTTCTTGTTCAAAGGCCCAGCAAAAGAGAAGAATGTCCTAAAAGAAGACGACATGTGGTGATTTAGTGTAAATAATGATGTCTTAATACCCTTTGGCATCTCATTGGGTCTATTTGTCTACCCATTTGTTCCACTTGCATATATCCCCATCATCCACCCACCCCACCCATCCATCCCCCCTCCCACCCACCCATCCATCCCAATTCATGCATTCACCCTCATCCATCTATCTATCATCATCATCTTTCTGTCTTTCCTTCCATCCATCCATCCATCCATCCATCTGCTCATCCATCACATGAGCCCATATAGCAAACTAGGTAGGTCCTGTTCTAGAAGGTCTAAGATACACTGAGGTCAGTAATGCTCCCCAAGGAGTTTCTTGGCCATTTTTTTTTCCTCAAAGGGAGGGAGAAAAGTGTATCCTGAGGTCTCTATCCACATCCCAAAACCATAAATGCTCTTCAAAGTCAAAGCGTTGGAGGTTACTTTTTTTTTTTTTAAGATTTTATTTATTTATTTGACAGAGATCACAAGTAGGCAGAGAGGCAGGCAGAGAGAGAGGGAGAAGCAGGCTCCCTGCTGAGCAGAGAGCCCAATGTGGGGCTTGATCCCAGGACCCTGAGATCATGACCTGAGCAGAAGGCAGAGGCTTAACCCACTGAACCACCCAGGCACCCCTGGAGGTTACTTTTAATAATCACCTCATCCAAGAAAGGAAAGCCTATATATAGGTAATCCTTAAAAACATACCAGGTAATTACTCCTTCCCTGATTTATGTGTCTTCTGATCAAAAGACAGCACTCTTCCTGCTGTGTTTTAGAGGGTGATTATTAATTTATACTCAGGCTTCTCTGTTTGTGTATATCTTATTCTGAGATGGATCATGACTTAAAAATTTTTATGTAGAAGCAAATAAATTAAAATCATAGTATGGGTAATTTTTTAATGAATATCTTTTAAAAGTAACAGAAAAAGAGGAATTCACTTTTTCTACTTGATGCAGCAATTCATTGCTAGAAATAGTCTGGACAAGTGCTACCGCACCCTTGAGGCGGGAGCCTGAATTGCAGGCATAGTTCAGAAACTTCCCCTCCTAAGCTCCAAATCACGTGATCTGACAAGGCTGTGGACTGGCTTTTGTGCCACCCTCTGGGGAAGCATTCGTAACCTTAACACACGGGAAAAAAGTGGCTCTGAACTGTGTCTACCTCTCTCCTTGAACCCCAGAGCACTGTCCCAGGACTTACCGAGATTTCTTTTCCCATGCCAATCTGGCTGAGGTTGGGTTTCATGCCTGTGCCCATTTGCCAGATTATTGCCTCTGCTGGTTGAGTCTTGAAAGGCCACTCCCTGGCGTGGAGTTCATACCATATTGTGCTGTTGGCAGATGTAAAAAAGGTTGTTGATGTGGTATGTCACTCGCGACCCTGTGTCCCCTCACCAACACACATCTGCCCAGCCCTCCTGCTGCCTAAGCCCTCCACTTTCTAGTCTCTTCCTCATGGGACTGTTGTTTTGCTAGCCGGACACACCTCAAGCTTTCTTGATGTCTTTGAAGTCATGCTTGTCCAAGGATACCTTCCCTGGTATCCTTGAACACCTTGAACCTACCCCTAAATTAAAATGAGTCAAAACCTAGAACCCAAAAGTGTAATAGAATGTGGTTAGGATTTCTGACCTCACACTTGTAATTCTAGAAAACCACTGTAAGGAAATACTTAAGAGATACAAAAAAAATCACTTACAAGGATATTCTGTACAGCATTACATATAATATGAAAACAAGGAGAAATGACACAACTGTTCAATGAAAGGAATAGATTGCATGTATTATGGCAAATCCAGAAAAAATGGAATATGATATTATTATTAAAAAACTTCAATGAAATTTTGCCGACATGAAAAAATGTTTACTATTTAATTTTAAATGAAAAAAGCAGGATAGGAGACTGTATATAAGGTAGTACGTATTCTTTTTTTTTTTTTTTAAGATTTTATTTATTTATTTGACAGTGAGAGAGAGAAAGAGATCATAAGTAGGCAGAGAGGCAGGCAGAGAGAGAGGGGGAAGCAGGCTCCTCACCAAGCAGAAAGCCCGATACGGGGCTCGATCCCAGGACATTGAGATCATGACCTGGGCTGAAGGCAGAGGCTTAACCCATTGAGCCACCCAGGTGCCCGAGTAATATCTACTCTTAAAAAATTATATATGTATCAGCAGGAGAATAAAGAGAAACAGCAAAATGTTAATTAATAATGGCTAACTTTGGGTCATAGCATATGATTTTTTTAAAATAATTTTGTTTTCTAAATATATGGCATCCCGTGGAATAGTGGGGGAAAATGCTGGGGGGTAAGGGTGGCAGGGAGGGCCCTGGCAGGCTCCATGGGGTGCTCACAGGATGCTGGGAATTGCTGAGCTGTACGAAGGAACTAGGTCTCAGCTCACCTGGAACAAAATTCCCCACCTCAGGAAATATCTGAAAAGAGCCTTAGGAAATGATCTTTCCTCTAATCTAAAATAATTTATGCAAATTTGCTTTAAAGAACATGAAGCGCTGTTATCTTCTTTACTGATCAGAGGACTCTGTCAAACCAGCTATTTCCAGGGTCCCGCTTCTCAGCATGTTGTCCCCCCCTCCGGCTCTCCCCCCCAAACTCATCCCTCTGGGGCAAGGAGGGGTGAAGCTCAGATGCTGGGCTGTTGAGTGAGGAGGCCAGGCGGTTGTCACTGCAAGGTGTTAGATGAGGACTGTTCTCATTGTAAAAATCAGTAACACTTACTGAGTTTTGACTCCGGCTAGACCCTATTCTAAGCCCTTTGCATTTATTATGATTACAGGGGAGGTGTGAGAAGCATGCTTTCGTATTTTGGTGATTTGACATCTGGGGGTCGCCCTGACCCCTGGAGGGACTGCCCTTCTCCCCAGGGGCCAGCTCATTCCTAGAGATAGTAAATGACTCTCTCCCGAGTGCATCTTTCATATGCAAACTAACCAATGAAAGCCCCACCCCCACCTCCAACAGGCTTTCACTGGGGCCCATATTCCCTACCTTGGATACCCCCACACCCTAGAGCCCACTGCATTAGTCAAACCAGCCCATCTTAGCCTGCTTACCCTGCCTCACTGGTTCCTCCCTGAGGAAACCACACTGAAGTCTCCTGCCGGCATTTTCCTCTTGCTCCCTCTGCCTTCTGACCCTGGTGCTTTCCCTGTGTGGTATGATGTGCTACACCCCCCTCCCCCCCGCTTTTGTAAATCATGAACAACAAACCATCTTTCCAATGATCCTTGCTTCCTACTTGATTGCCCTCATCATATCCGAATCAAAGTAAGACCTACATTTTCAATCAGGAGGCACGATCATCATCCCCATTTTTCAGAAGAGGAAAACTGAGGCTCCGGAAGCTTCTGTATCTTACCCAGGGCCACACAGCTGATAAAAAGGTGCAGGCAAAGCTGAATCCATTTCATCTGACTACAGAATTGCAACCCTGGCCATTACGCTACGAGGAAACTACAATTGATCCTATTTCAGAGTCCTCTGTGAGTGTAAGTGTAGGATTTGGGGCAGGGGGCAACCCTGCAGCTGACTGTTAGGGCCTGGGGAAGGAGGCGCAAAACAGACTGCAGGCAAAGGCTCATGCCGAGGGGGAAGGGAGCCTAGCAGGAGCCTGGGTGCAGGTGCCTTACAGGCATTTTCTCGCTGGATCCTCAGTGTCTGTCATGCTGGTTTATTATCTTTTTTATTTACGGTTGAGGGAAATAGGGCTTTTTGCGGTGAAATGACTCTGAGGTCCTAAACCCTCCAACTCCGGGGTTAGGATGTCCCAGGGTGGCTCCCAGATCCACCCCAGAGTACCATAAGACAAGTCACTGAGCCGCCCAAGTCACTGAGCCGCCTGGGGCCTGTTCCCTCCCCTGTCATTCAGGTGCCTGTGAAGATTTCAGGAGACAGCACCCACAAAAACCTAAACACGGTGCTCCATAGGCTTTTCAAAGTCCAGTTTTGTTCTAAGTCATGCCTAAGCATGATGTTCCCAAGCAACGAGATGCACCTAACTGACAGGAAACCAAGAGCGCCAGGTCCCCCAGAATTCAGCAGTGTCAGGAATAAAAGCCTCATTAAAACTTCCTTTCAAACCCAACTTCCAAGAGAAACTCACACTAAGAGAAAAATAAATTGCTAAAGATTAAAACTCCAGTGGAAAACCAATTACTTATTTTGGTGCATTTGTTAATTACATTCTTGTTTCTTTTGCTAAATTTATACTACAATATACACCAACTTCATTACTGCAGCTTGGTTTCAGATAACAGTATCTAACTAGATAAAGTTTTGGGCGTACACTAATCAAGGCAAACGATGACATCTAAAGGGGTCCAAGGGATGAACGTCTAGAATCCTGATGTGCCCACAAATGTCCCCCCATCCCTCCTCCCTGAGCTTTACAGAGAAGACATAGTGGGGGTACTTTTCCATGGACGACGGTCTCTCTAACATCTCTTGGTGGTGCTAAGTCTAACTGGATACACCTGCAGGGCTGCACTTTGCCAAAGAGCTTGCCCAACGTTGTCTCTGTTTGTAACCAGCAATCTTTGCAACCGCTCCAGTGGACAGGGTAAGGTAAGGCAAAGATCAGCATGGCTATTTGAGGGATGGGAGCCTAAGAGCCTTCCCAGATGCACCCTCTTGGAGCCCTCATTCTGCACCTCGGGGCTGAGTCCTTTACCTTCTATCCATCCCTATACTTGCAAAGACATCCCGTTCTCTCTCATGAGTGCAGTTTCTCTCTTTGCGGAGAAGCCCTAAACTCTGAGAAGCCCTAAACAGCTGAGAAGCCACAACTCCAGTTGTGTAGATACAGCTGCCTTCTGGCTGGTTCAATTGGCCATCTCCAAGGTAGCCCAGACTCCCTGTGTCCAAATCTGCTCTCTTTGCCCTCGTAGCATAGCCTAGGTGTCCCCTCCAGGGTCTCTACCTTGGTGAATGACACTAATCTCTCCCAGTTGCCTAAGGTAGGTATCTGGGCACCATCCACATTCAACCCAACATCAGACCCCATCCTCCCCCCACCCTTCCCCATCCATTTCCAGGGTCCAAACCCATTGGCCCTGATTTGGTAGAGAATGTCAGCCTCTCCCCCTGGATTGGTCACCCAGCCTCCTAATCTCACCCTTCCTTCCATTCTCTGCATGGAAGAATGATTATTCTGAAACTCAAAATATTATTATATCCCCCGGCTTAGTAACCATCAATGGCTCCCCAGCGCTGTGAAGATGAAGTGAAAACTCCTTAACGCAACCTCTTAGTCCCTGTAGGATTGACTCGATTTCCCATTCTAGTCTCTCCTGTTACCACCCCCGGCTCATATTTTCCTGCTTCTCCATTTCTCAGCTCCCTCCCCCTCCACTCCCCACATGTTCCTTCCTTGTGGGAAATTTGTATTCTATTACCCTAGGCCTCTTCACATGTTCCTTCTGATACCTCATCCTACCCTCATCGGGCCCACTTATATTCTACTGCTAATTTAGGTGCAAGAGTCACCTCCTCTGGGAAGCCCTCTCTGATCTCCCAGGCTGGGATTAGCTCCTCCTTTACTCCCCCAGTCCTGCTGAGGCCTTGTGTCAACGGCCATGTGAGGGGGCCCCCTTGGAAGTGGACCCTCAACCCATCTAGCCTTCAGATGAGACTGCAGCCCCAGCCAACATCTTGACCATAACCTCACAAAAGATCCCGAAGACCAGCTCAGAACCATTCAGCTAAGCACCAACTCCCCCAAGTTTCTCAAGTACAGAAACTTGAGATCACAGATGTTGCTCTAAGCCCTCAAGTTTTGGATAATTTCTTAACACTAGGTGTTCTATACGTATTGCTTCAGCAAATAAATGAATGGGTCAAGTGACCTGCCAATTAGAAACGCGGCATATTGAGGTTTGCTAGAGTCATTGTTTCTACTACACCCCACTTGGATACCCCCAATCTCACCCAGAAAACTGACCACCTAGGCCCAAAGAAGAGAAGGAAGGGTTGGAAATTGCCCCTCTGCTTGGGCTGGGGCTTCCCACGGCCAGCGTGGGCCACCTACCCTAGTGCAAAGACATCTGAGTGCTTGGAGAAGGGGAGCTTGTCCTCTTCTGTGTCGGGAGACAGCTGGCGGATGATCTCTGGTGCCAGGTGGCAGAGCCAGCCGTTCTGGATGCGTAGCTTGTCCTCCCGCCTAGAGATGCAAAACACAGAGTGAGCCCGCTTCCCCGCCCAGCGAGGACCAGTCCCCCAGCACCGACCCCAAGCCTCTGGACCACCTCCACTGGCTTTCTCACATCTCCTGCAACTGGGCACTGCCTGCACGTGTACTTGAGGCCAAGCCCCAGCAAAAAAGGGGCAAGGAAGTCTGGTCTGGAGGGAGACACTTGAGACCCAAACCATCCTCGGGTCCCGCCCCCTCTGAGGCATCCCCTCCTGCATATTCATTCCGCCCATACAGCTGAGTCTTGTTATTCATGGCAGTTATGTTGTATAAAGTCTCTGCAAAGAGTGAATTAGCAAATACAGAATCATGGCTCCTAGAGGAAATATGTATTCACGCACACACCTCACATCGGGTATATCTTAAATCCTAAAAACAGCTCATTCTAGTACATTCTATTTTCATTATTTTAAGGAAGAGAAAACAAGGCTCAGAAGTGCTGAGTGATGTGTCTAGGGTGGCCCCACAACCACGCACCAGAATTGCAAAACTCTGTCCCACTGGTCCCAAGGCCCAGGGCTTCCCGCACCGCACGGCCCCCTCCTGTCTCTGTTCCCTGGTCTTCTCTGTCCGCCGGTCCTCTCTGCATGAGAGCTCCAGCAAGAATGAAGGGCATGCCTTTGTCTGACCTCAGCTGGGAACATATACACCGGGTGATGCAAATTTTCACCACTCTGTGCATGGCCGGGAATGACCGCGAAGTTGCCATATTGATTTGCGGGTGCAAAGAGGTTGAAGCGAGTAGGCAAATGCGCAAATATGGAATCCACGAATAATGAGGATTCACTGGATTTCTGGAGAACTGCTATGCCTAAGCTCTCTGTTTTTGGCACCGGGAACACAGAAGTGAAGGAAATGTGTAAGGTCTCTGCCCTTCTGGAGCCTGTGCTTTGGTAGGAGAAGGGGGTGACAAATGAAATAAGTAGGAAAAATACAATGATAAGCATTATATGAAAAAATTTTAACAGGGGAATGTGTCAAAGATAAGAGGGACCTCACTTTAGATAAAATTGTATCTGGAAAAAAAATTTTATTTGTATTTATCTTCACGCGGTAAGACTTTAGTTAAGTACAGAGTTTTCCATTTGGGACTGAAATCTGAGCAGATCTCCTGCAAGGTTTCCACTGACTCAAGACTCCCAGGAAAGGGCCAATTAGTTACTACAGGGAGAGGGGGCAGTGATGGGGGATGGGCATGGATATCTCCAACCATCAGGAGTGAGATCATGGTGGTCCAGAGCCTCCGCAATGTGGAGACCTGGGGCTGGCTGGATTCTCCAGTTCCCCTAGGGTGGCTTCTGAGCCATGTCAGGTGTGATGCACTGCTCCCTGAACTGCACTCATTCATATCCCATGACCATGACTCTTGCCCTATCTGAACACCTTCCAGGGCGACACTATCTCATAGAACTTTCCATGATGATGGAAATGTTCTCTGCCTGTGCTATCCAATATGGCAGCCATGGGCCATCATGGCCATTGGGCACTTGAAATCCAGCTAGTGTAACTGAAGAATTAAAGTTTTTATTTGATTTAATTTTAATCAAAGTTAACATTTGGGATGTTTGGGTGGCTTGGTCGGTTAAGCGTCTGCCTTCAGCTCAGTCATGATCTCAAGGTCCTGGGATCAAGTCCCACATTGGTCTCCTTGCCCAGCAGAGAGCATGCTTCTCCCTCTGCCTGTTCTACCTGCCGCTCCCCTGCTTGTCCTCTCTCTCTCTCTTTGACAAATAAATAAATAAAATCTTCAAAAAAAAAAAAAAAAAAACCAAGTTAAAATTACATAGTCTTATGTGGCTGGGGGTTATTGGACAGTGCAACTCTCAAATATTATTTACTACAAATGGGGTTTTTTCATTTACTTCTTACCATGACCATACACAGGAACTAGCATAGATGATGCTTATTAACATCATCCCTAAAATTATCTTGTGGACCACATGGGGAAAGAGAGAACCCTGACAAGAGAGGTCTCAGGAGTCTGGGGGTTGGATCATTCTTTGTGGTGGGGGCCTGCTCTGACCAGCATCCCTGACCTCTCCCCACTGGATACCAGTCTGCCCCCCTCCCCTGTTGTGACAACTAAAGAGGTCTCCAGACATTACAAATATCCTGGCAGGGGATGGGGACAGAAGAACCCCAGTTGAGAATCACCGTTCTCATTTTTATAGAAAATAAGGAAATGGTCCAAATGTCAGTCTTTCAGCATCAGTAACATAGGACTTGTTACACAGCAGACCCAAATCCACTGGAAAGCCCTTGAGTTGGCAGGGCCATGTGAATTCTTGCTTCTAAAACTGGGGATGCCTGCAGGAACTTAAAGACCTATCTGCTGCTTACTAGCCATGTGACCCTGAGCATGCCCGAGTCTCCACTTTCCCACCTGCACAATGGGCACATTAATCTCACACAAGGCTGACACAGGGCTGTGTCAGCTGCCAGGATCTCAGGATTACTAGACAGAATTATTACCTATGGATATGTTTACATCTTGATGACTCAGAGATGGAGTTGAGAATATAGCCCAAGGTAAGAACATCATGTAAGAAGGAAGGGCCATGGCCTGAGCCAGCGGACACTCTCCAGGTACAGCCAGGCCATGGGAGGGGGGTGCTGCAGTGAGATGGGGTGCCACTGCCAAAAGAGAGAGCACCCCAGTTCTGATGGCTTTCTGACTGCCCCTGCTGCCTATTCTGGACTCACTAGCTAAGTGTCAGTGGTTTGCAATTGCCGGCTGGGCCGGGAGGAGGGATGCTGGCCACTCCCCAGCTATCAGCCCAGGGTGGGAGGGGGCACACACCCGGGAGGGGGCCAGATGCCAGGCCTGGCCCAGACACTCCGGGATGTCCCATTCCCTTGGCGATGGGCCCACGGGTGAAAACTCAAATCATCGTCATTACGGTTATTATTATGATTAATAACAGCCTGTGGGGCGCTGGCATGATAGTGCTGGTGTGGAAAATGACACCTTCTCTCAATGACAACGGCAGCACAGCTGTGTGCTTGCAATGCCGGGGACGGGCTCGGGGGGGAAGCCCCAGGGTGGGTCTGGATGTTCAGGACATGCTCACTTCACTGGGTAACCCCCACCCCTGCCCAGGCCCAGCCGATCTCACCCAGCCCTGTGAATGCCCCAGGCTCTAACTCAGGGAGGAGGGGAGAGGCAGGACAACCAGTAGCCCCTGCTGAGTGCCTACTGTGCACCAGGTTATCCAACACAGTGCATCCCAACAAGCCCACTATGGGATGGATAAGATCCTCTTCTGTGGATGAGGACACAGAGCTTCAAAACACTTAAGTGATCTGCCCAAAGCTGCAGAAGTAACAAATGATCCCAAAAACTCCCAAACACAATTTTCCAGCAGTTCCTGGGGAAACAGCACCCTTAGGAAGCAAAGTGAAATCCTACATGAAAACTAAGCTCTACATATCACTACAGCAGGAAACACTGAACACCAGAGATCCCTGATGGGGACTCGTGGGAAACCAAGAAATGTGGATTTCTTCTAGGAGAGGTCGCTGAGGGCTCCTTGGCCTCTCCCAACACTGCCTGCGTTTGTGTTGAGGACTAGGCTGGGCAGAAGCGGGAGTGGGGGAGTACCCGCTGGACAATGAGGCCAGCAGCCACCTTGCCCTTGACTTGAACTTTCTTCCCCGGTTGACACTGGGTCTCTGTGAATGAGGTAAAGGAAAGGAGGCCCACGTCATTCCACTTCCTTTCTTCCTCATTACCCTAGGGCTTTAGAAAAGTGAGAACCAGAAGGGAGAAAATCAGAGGTCCTGCCCTCCTTCTCTCCACCGGCAGGAGAATTCTCTGGCAAGGATGAAAGGGGGAGGGGGAGGGTATGTGGACATGCCTCCCGGTTGGAAGAATTGGATTTTTGGGGTTTGTTTTGTTTTGTTTTGTTTTTAAAGAGCCTTGAAGCAGGTTCACGAAAGCATCTGCTGGGCCTCTTTTTGTCTGGACACAGGTACTCGAGTTCGTAGTGATGTTACCAACTGCTTCCTCTGCCCCTTGGCTCGCGTGATGGATGAATGGACGTGTGGACGTGTGTGCGCATGCGCGCCTTGCAACTCCTGTGCCCGCAAACCCGCTTCTAAGTGCCGCTGGGGAGACAGACGGAAGAAGGAACATGGTTCAGCCCTCCGGCTTTCTCATCTTAGAGCCTTATCGATAGTTTTGGAGATGCACCGAAATCTTTTGGGGCGGAGTAAAGAAACTTAAGCTTCTGTTGCGCTTTCTGTATCTAGAGCAGAAAGCAGCTAGATCAAGTGTTGCTGGTTTTTGGATGCTCTTAGATCCAACGTATGATGTAGCACGAACAAAATTCACCTTGGGGGGGCCCTGGGGTGGACCTCAAAGAGATCAGTACCGCAAAGCAGCTGAAACTGAAGTAAAAGGAGAGCGTGGGGCTGCCATCCGGAGGAGGCTCGGGCAAGTTATAAAAGGCGTGATTAGAGAAAACCTGCAGGGTTTTAAAGTAAGAGAGAAAGAGAGAGAGAGAGAGAGAGAGAGAGAGAGAGAGAGAGAGA
>NW_019154130.1:12541146-12563609 GCF_002288905.1 Enhydra lutris kenyoni
AGAAAGAGAGAGAGAGAGAGAGAGAGAGAGAGAGAGAGAGAGAGAGACAGACAGAGAGAGAGAGAGAGAGAGAGAGAGAGAGAGAGAGAGAGAGAGAGAGAGAGAGAGAGAGAGAGAGAGAGAGTGTGTGTGTGTGTGTGTGTGTGTGTGTGTGCCGCGCCTGCACGTGGCTCGCGTCCACACTCCAAATTAAAAGTCAGGGAGGGCAGACCTCCTGAATCATGGGATGTTTATTTGGAATCAAGCTGTTTCTCCTGGTCAACTCAAGGCAGCTTGCCCTCAGGTGAGTGGCTCATGAGAGTTAATTACTTAAAGACGGTTAATGATTCTCCTGGGTGACACCGGGGAGGTATATGCAAATTTTAGTAATTACAACAGCTCAGCAGCTGCTACTCTGTGCTGTGTGCCCTGTGCTCTGGGCACTGCTGTTGGATCCCTGATTGTGTTCTTTTGGCCCCACAAGGATCCCATGGACGTAGGCGTGATGACATCGTCATTTTTTCTTGCAGACATGGAAACCGACGTTCGGGGAGGTTTCGGGGGTATAACTAATGTCATAGTGATTAAGGGGCAGAGTCCAGGGTGGGGGCCACAGGCGGGTCTGACTTTAAATCCCTCAGTACTCTTGCTGCATAAAATGGATCAGTTCATAAGAAAACTTCGAGCAAGGACTGTTGGGGGATTCCAACTTCCAGGTGGGTCCTTGGGGCAAAAGCGGATCTTCCAGTTAAATACAAGGGCAAAGGCTTTCAAGCATTTAGGGATGCTCTGTGCCCAATAATGCCCATGTGTGCAAGAGCACCACTTGAAAGAGAGCCTCCCCCAGGGAATCATGACTTGCTCTAGCATCAGCAACAGCCTAGCTACCCAATTAAGCGACCTCAGGCCCTACACCCAGTCTTGGTCACTGATACCATTTGGGTGGCTGACTTCCCGTCCCCTGACAGTCATCGGCCAAGAACTCCACTGGGCCCTTGCCCCGCCGCTCACCTGCCAGCCTGCAGCACCCCGGAAATGCTGAAGAGCCCGAAGTCTGTGATCACCACTTTGCCGTTGTCATAGAAGACATTCTTTGACTTGAGGTCCTTGTGAAGGATCCCCTTGGCGTGGAGGTAGCCCATGCCCTGCAGGGAGCAAGGAGATGGGAATTTTCAGGGAACACCTGAGCGTTCGCTGCTGCCACTACTCTGGCTTGGGCTCACCCTCCTTGCCTCCTACAACAGCGCCCCAAAGAGCCGCAGTTCAGGGGACCCCAACGCAGAGGCTCAGAGGCAGGGTAAGAGAAATCACGGCAAGTGGGAACAGGAAAGGTCCCCAAGACACACATCTGCCACCACCCTCAGACCCCCACCCAACTGTTCCCACCTAGCTCTTCTACCTCCTGAAGGAGAAACAAAGAAAGATGTCCCTAGTGGGGGGAAAAAAAAGTGAAGACAAAAACTTAGAGGAGGTTCCCAGAGAAAGGAATTCCATTCACGACCTCCCTGCACTTCCTTTTTAAAACATAACTTCTCTGCAGAAGATGTGTTTTATATCCTCTTAACCCATATCAGTGCAGAAACCCCTGCCTTCCTCTAGGGATGGATCACGAGTCAGTGATCAAGACCATGGGGGAGAGAGTCTCCTGGAGGTCTCGATCAAGGGTGAATCTCTAGATTTTTGGTTTTTCGCCTTTATGAGCAGTCACATTTTATCTCTTCTAACAGCTTAGTCCTGACACTTCCAATGGGAACTCAAAGCCCCAGTCAACTGACTAATGAGGCACCTGCCAGAAAACACAGGATGTTCCAGTTTGTTTTAATCCCAAACAACTTGCAACAATTGGATATTTCCCCAGCAGCTGTGGAGAGAGATGGCGTGCGCTCATGGGGATTCAAGCATCCGAAGGGTAAGGGATTCTAGCTGCACAAACTTCCCCGGGTCCCCACACGGGCCCAATTATCATGATGATGAGGCAACAGATGGCAGCCAAACATCGGGGGACCAACCCTAATGTGGTAACTGGGCAAAAACCTCTCCTCACCTACAGTCTGGTATTTTTCAGATCGAGTCTAATTTTTTTTTTTTTTTTTTTAAATCCAGACTGTTGTCTGAAGCCAGACCATGCATCTCAGGAGGGAGCCCCAGACCCTACGGTACCTTCACAATTTCTTGGGCAATCTGCCTTGTTTTGTTGACATCCAAGACGATTTTGGCGTCCCGCACCACAGAATAGAGCGTCCGTCCCTTACACAGGCTGGAAAGCAAAAGGACAAAAGAAACGATCAGCAGTTGTTCAAAGGCGAGTGACCCACAATGGTGGCTGGATGGGACAAGTAAGACGGCAGGTGCCACCAGTTTGCCTATCGGATACCGAGCCTGTAACTGGACCTCAGATCTGGCTCTAGGATGCAGATCGGGGCGGGGGGCACGTTCTGTTACGACACACCCGCCCTGGCACCGAGGTGCCTGCAGAAGCTAACCCAGTCCAGAGGGCAGGCTCGCCACGTTCCATCTGTCCCAGACTTGCACAGGAGAGCCGTGCATAAACCAACAACTTCTGGGGTCCTCAGACACCACTCAGACAGCACTCTGCCAGCCATTTGTCACAGCTGCTCCCGCTCGCCGGAAGCTGCTGAGGGACAGTGATAAAACCCCAGCAAAGCGGTGGCTCACGTCCACCAAGTACCATCAGCCAACGATGCATTCAAGCCTTCAGACGGCGGCGCGTCGACACTGGTACTCCTCCCTCCATGCCAGATACCTGTTGAGATGGAGGGCCTCACTTTTTCAGCCTCACTGAGTTCATTGCAAGGACCAGTGGTGTAAGATAAATGACAAGATGACAGAGGACGTGAATGCAGTGACGGTCACACCTCCCCGTTTAGTTGCCTGCATGCCCCTCCGTCTGTCCCTCCCGCAGTGAGCTCAGTTCCTGGCACACACACGCAGCGGGCCCTCAGTACACAGTCATGGAACTGGTGAGGGGATGAATGATTTCTAGATTCACCACCACAGTCCCAGCCCCTGGCACCACGTCTGGCTCATGGTATCGGTGTTGGCTGAAGGAGGAAGGGATGGTATTAGGAAAGTTCGTGTTCCATCTTGTTTCAAAATAATGGCTTGAATTTTTCTTTTAATCTAGGTCTTCGTCGCTAAGACTCGTAGTCCTTCCTTTAGTATTTTTCAAGCCCTTGTTCCATGCTGGACTTAGCCGAGAGTGTGTGCTTGGAGCTAGAACTGTTGGCGGAGGGACCTCAGTTTGGATCCCAGCTGTGCTCTTTACTGTGTGCCTTTGGGTGGGTTACTTAACCCCTCTGGGCTTCGGTTTCCACAGCTATCAAAGAGAACACCTACCTTGTAGAGTCACTATGAGAACTGAATGAGAAGTGGCCAGGGAAATGCCTGGCACCTGGTGGAAAGGGTAGCACAACGGTTGGAACAGGGGCCTAGTCAAACTCTGTGGGTTAGAATCCTGGCTTGTCGGTTAGTGGCTGTGTGACCCCAGGCAGGTGAGTTAACCTCTCTGAGCCTCATTTTCATGATCTGTAAAATGGGGTCAATAGTTCCTGCCTTACAAGATTGTTAAGGAGACTCACATGGAATCAGGTATGTAAAGGTACGGGCATCTCTCTGTGCCTGACATATGTTAAGTGCTGGCTGTTAGGAGAAGTAAATGATCAGTAAAATGGCAAAGGCACACACACCCTTGTGCAAATATATATTGTAGATTAACACACACATCACATCTGTTTGTCCAGCTATTATATTCCTGCCGATATACCTAGCTATGTATCCACTCATCCACCCATATATCCGTCCAAAATGCTACCCATGATCTTTGACTAAGATTCATTTCTTCAATTCCTTAAGCTGAGATGCTCAGGGAAGTGGACTCCCAGGGAGTCTGATTCACCTGTCCAAGGTTGCCCAGGAAGCTGGCAGGAGGCAGCCACGGTGACTCAAGGCTGTCCCCTGCTGTTGCTGTCCTAGGGATACATTTGCTATGGCTGCTGAGGGAGAGGGAGTGGGCTGTGCAGCCTATTAAACCATACTGACGTTTAAATATTGGGGACGGTGGAGACCGTGGGCGGATTTCCTCCCCTGGATACTCAGTTCTTGAATACCCACCTACACTCATTACAGGCCAGAGTGCAGAAAAGACCGTCCCCACCACATATGGCAGAAAAGATCACTGCACCAGGCTCCCAGACTTCCAGACTCTCCTTCCTAGGGTGGCTGCAAACAAGTCACAGGCTTCAAACATCCACCCCATCTTCTTTCTCTGCTCACATCTTCCTCTCCAGGAGCAGCTGCTAAAACCTATGCTTCTCTCACTACCCTGTGGTTTCTGGGGCTGCTGGAGAAACCACCAGCCACTGGTGGGATGTAAATTTGTACAATCACAGCCTGGCACGGCTACCAAAGTGAAATATACAAATAACCCCCAATCGGCATTCTCTCCTCTAAGTAGGTACGCAACAGGCATGCATACTCGTGTTCACCCATGGATCTGCCAGAATGCACTGCCATGTTAACAGCAACCCATTCATAATAGCCCCACACTGGACCTAATCCAAATGTTCCTCAACAGAAAGATGGATAGACTGTGATAAAGCCATGTAACAATATAACAATATAGGTCTCTACTATACTATGTAACAATAAACTGCTGCTAATGGCAAAGAAAATAAACACCATGTTGAACAAAAGAAGCCAGACACGCAAGACTCACACAGAATAATTCCATATGTAGAAAGGGCAAAAGCAGACAAAATGGACCTGCGTGCAAGAACTCAGTGTAGTCGTGACCCTTGGGGGCACGTACGGTTCTGTTTGACTGGAAGGCTGGTACTGGAGTGTGAATATAGTGGAAATTCATCAGGTTGTGTTCTTAGGATCTTGACATTTTGCCTTATAGTATACTTTTAAAAGTTTGCTTTAAACAAATCGGCAAGGTTGCACAATACACAGGTGTTGAAATTTACAAGAAAATCTAAACCAACACTGATACCCCATGCATCCACTTTTTTTTTTTTTTTAAGATACTGCTTTGTTATTCATGAGAGAGAGGCAGAAGGAGAAGCAGGTTCCCCACTGAGCAGAGAGTCGATGTAGGACTCGATTCCAGGACCCTTGGGATCATGACCTGAGCTGAAGGCAGATGCTTAACGGACTGAGCCCCCCAGGTATCCACTTTGAAGCTCGTTACACAGTTCCGAGAGGAATTATCTGCAGAAGAATTGGGGACTCCCAGCCTGGCTGTGCCTGCCAGGTGTGTATTGGGAGCCCAGCCGGAGAGCAGGTGCAGGGAGAGGGTTGAGGCCTGAGCATGAGCAGGTATCAGGCAAGTGTCCAGGGTGGCTGAAGCTCAGATACTCCAGGCAAGTCAGTCCAAGTATCTTTGGCAACTGCTCTAGCCTTGGGGTTTGTGTGGCTAACAGCAGTGCCCAAAAAGCCACTTGCAGCGTGGGAGGTGGAGAAGGGAAGAGAGGGGAGGATGAAGGTTTACGGAGCATATGTGTGGGACCTGAGTCACCTTCACAAATCCTCAGAGCACCCCCGCAGGGTCCACACTATTGCTCTATTCCTGCAGATGATGCTATGCAGACCCAGAGGGGCAGAGGACCAGCTCACAGACACACAGACATACAGACAGACATGGTGTCAGCGTGTTCCTGACGTTTTTCTCATCTCCTCCATGGTGTGGGCGCTCAGTTACCAGACATGATTTTGGGGCCACTTAAGAGACACACAGGCAAGGGAATCCAAATCTGACTCTCCCATTTACTACTTGCTGGGTGACCTTGGGAAGTGACTTTGACCTCCGTTTCCTCATCTGTAAAACGGGGGTATAGGAACACCACCAGCTAACGTGCATGAGCCTTTTCTAGGTGCCAGCCGCCAGCCTAGGCCCAAGAGCCCCACATGGATGGTTATTCTTGCTGTAGTCCATGGATTCTAACATGTGCATTTCCTTGAAATTTCACATCTCTGGAAGCAGAATGTGTCTTATTCACGAACAGGTAACAGTTGTTACTTCTTTCTTTATAGTCCATGAACACATGGTGCACATTGTAATGGATAGCATCTTGGACTTACTAAAGTCTTGGATCAGCCACATTTTACAGATAAGGAAAGTGAGGTTCAGAGAGGTTCAGCGGAGCTAGAATTAGAACCCAGGCAGCCTGGCTCTAGAGCTTAGGTCTTAACCCCCATCATTTTTTTTTTGTTTTTTTGTTTTTTTTAATTTTATCTATTTATTTGACACAGAGAGAGAGATCACAAGTAGGCAGAGGCAGGCAGAGAGAGAGGGGGAAGCAGGCTGCCTGCTGAGCAGAAAGCCCGATATGGGGCTCGATCCCAGAACCCTGGGATCATGACCTGAGCCGAAGGCAGAGGCTTAACCCACTGAGCCACCCAGGCACCCCTAACCCCCATCTTTTGCTCCATAACTTTCTCCGAGACTCCAGCACATCACATGCCCTCAGTAAATGGTAGTCATAATGTCACTACCATGGCAATGAGGATCAATGAGCCAGCTGTCCTGGGTGGCAGTCAGTTGGAAGTTAGGTGAAGGTGTTTTAGTGGCTTAAGGATGTACTTAGTACCCCTCTAGGTTCTGAGGCAGTAAGCGCGTGCACATGCGCGCGTGCACACACACACACACACCTACACATATCACTCCCTGGTATCTCTCTTTCTCTGCAAAATGATCACATTTCTCCAAGAAGAAAAACAAGGACTGGAAATTTACCACTTTACCTGCAGGCTGATAGGTCTCTCCAGCCCTGACCCCAGGCAACTCATTCATATAATTCTGACCTTTGACCCCTGTCCCAAGTGACCCAGTGGGCCTTCTGGCCAGGAAGGCACCCCAAGTATAAGATGCTTTGTTGTAAACCAGCATAAAAGAGGATTACCAGAAACAACGAGATAAATCCACCTAGAAGGCTTATCCAGGACCTCTGTCCAAACTGGCTACTTTCTGCCAAAACAGTGACTGGGAGAGAAATCCAGATGCCTTGGGGCAGCCACTTCCCTTCCCTCCTCCAAACCTCTCACCACCAAGCAGGACCCAGGCCCGTGTGAATGAATGAGGGGTGGGAGGGAGGGGAGTGTGGCTTTCAGGTATGCCTGGTCTTAAACTGGAATGTACTAGACTGTTCTAGACTGGGCCCCTACGGTCTCCCCTGCCATACCCACTTCCCTTCCTGCAGTTACACCTGCTGAAACCTCAGAGGTGTTAAAGTATGAGGCCACTGGTTCACAAACTGGAAGGTGCTTCTTAAAACAAAGATGACTGGTCCCACCCTGAGAAATCCTGACTCTGGCTGGGGGTCTGGGTTGGGACCCAGAGAACTGGTATTTCTAACAGGTTTCCAGGTCATGTTCATGCTGGTGGTCTAGGAACCCCACTTTGAGAACCACCACTCAAATCCAATCTCATTTGACTAGGGCCCAGAGAGAGTAATGTTCACAACCCATTTAGTGAGTGTGGCACTGTGGGCATGGTAGTATTTTAGGGGTAGGTGGTACTATTCTAGGTGTGCGCAAGACAGACATGGTCCTTAATCTCATGGGACTGACTGGCCATGGGAGACATCAGGCAATAAATAAGTAGACAGGCAAATAGATGAGATATTCAAAGACGCCCAAGTGCTAAGGGGAAAATAAATTGATTTATTGGACAGCGAGTGCTGGGGCTGGGGGCCTCTTTAGCTAGGATGGTTAGGGTAAGCCCCTCAGGAGAGGCGACCTTCATGCCAAGAGCTAAATGAAGAAAGAAGGCAGCCATGGGAAAATCTGGAGGAAGAGAGTTCCAGGCTGAGGGACCAGCCAGTGCAAAGGCCCTGAGGTAGAACCAAGCCTGGTACACTTGAGTGATATAGCAATGGCCCTACAGTGGGGCTCTAGAGAATACCTCCCGGAGCGAGCCCCCCTCAAGTACTGATCTTCCAAATAGAAGAAACAGTGGGGTGGAAACATTCCTTAGCTCTGCCTGATCTGAGAGACCCAAGGCAGTTGGTTTCAAAGTCAGCTGTTATTTTTAAAACACTCTATTCTGTCAGAATGGATTTACAACCCTTTGGTTGTTCACTCACTTCTAAGCATTCCCCACCTCTCAAAACTCTAAACCCACTTAATTGCCCCTCCCGTTCCTCCCCCCTTCCCTCCCCCCTTCCCTTGAGCAAATAAATCACACTTCAAGAGACAAGTTGTGTGCTGTCGAATTCCAGCCACAGGCAAGCTTTTAACTTCCAAGTTGTTCATGAATCTAACACTGAAGATATTAAACCTCGGGACTCGGGGGCTTTCTAATAAAAAATGCCAGGTTCGCTTCCTATTAAAAAGGGGGAAATGCCAGAAAGCGAGTGAGAAATGTCAGCTGTTTGCCACCGGCTTAACACAATGTGCATCCGGGAAATGAAGAGTCATAGAGTTCCATTTAGTAAGAGGTTGGTGGCAGGAGGCTCAAGTCCCAGCCAAAGAGGGTGGTGGCCGGCTAGGCATTGGAAGATGCAAAGCAGGAGCCTAGCGGCTCAGGAAAGTAGGACTTAACGTTTTGCTAATGCACACCCTTCCAGCCTTTGATACGGCTGCCAAACTTGGAAAAGTGGGGAGGGACAAGGTAAGCTTGGACCCTCTCTTACTGGATTTTTCTCTCCAGGACTGGATGCAGTTCTGCTATGTGCAGAGGCCAAAGGCTACCTGGTCTGGGCCCTTCAGAGTACAGAGACAGGGCTGTGCCAATTAGTGAGAATTCCTGCCCCTGACCGTGACCTCATGCTTCTGGTGACATTCTGCCCTCTGTGGTCTGGGCTCTACAAGGGTAGGAGTGCTCCAGGGGAAAGGGCAGCCTGCTGGGCAAACAGGAGCCGTCAGCTCACTGCAGGCGGATCTTCCAGGAAATGGTAGCCCAGCTGGGCCTCTGCCTCCAATCACATTGTGTGGTCCAGGTGCCATCCGAGACCTGTTCTTCTTGACCTTGTCCAAAGACGTCCCAGGACATGATCCTTCCTAACTCTGCAGCATAATCTTTTATCATCCCCTAAGGGTCAGACTGTGCATCTCATGGCAATCATTCCAGAACCACCACAGGATTTTTGCCAGATTGGCCACCTTCCTTTACTTATCACTTGCTAGTAGTTTCTTTTGGATGCACTGCCTTGAAAAAAATAAGTGTATTTTAGAAAGAAACTTTTATCATGACCTCCTATATTGCCAGGTGGAAAGCCAGCTGAAGAGGGCTGGAACATTTGAGGGGGTTCTTCAGAGCTCCTGGGTGCACCCCTGCAGCACACAGCTGGCCAGGCCCAGGGGAGGAGCTCCAGAAATGCTCCGGGAATGAGTGAATGAATGAACACAAGGTCCGACCCCCTTCCTTCCTCCCATTACCCACCGGAGCTGGGAGGAGAGCTGTATTAGGCACCAGGGCAGAACTTTCTGAAGCACACTATGACAGCCAAGCCAGAGCCAGTCAGCGACAAAGTTGCCTTCTCCCTGTCTGTGCAAGGTACCAGAAGACCACACTGACCACCGGCCCTGCCTTCTGGGGCTGGATACAGAAACATATCCGTTCTTGTGCTCCCTGACCAGAAACGCTTTTTTTTTTTTTTTAAAGCTGAATGGTAAACTGAATTATCATTTTTAAAATGTATATGAATACCACCTAATTTATATGCATTAAAAAACCAAGGACAGATTCCAAGGTGTCAGCATGGTTATATCTAGGTAGTGGGATTAAGAGCTTTACAAGGTTGTGTTTTTTCCCCCCTTGCAGCTTATCTCTCTTTTCTAATTTTTCTCCCAATAAACACATGGTACTTTTGTTAAATGAGAGAAAAGGGAAAAAAAAAAGGCTCCTCTGAGTCAGACTGCCATGAAACCAGACGCACGTTCATCCTCTAGACAGTTTGGAAAATACTGAGCCGGCCACGGACTGAAATGAGGAAGGACGGTGTGAACCATATCCATGCCCCGAGCAGCTCAGCCTTGGCCTTGCTCAGAAGGCTGTCGGGCTGTGATTCGTTCAATGCAGGAAGGGTTTTTTGAGCCTTGTCCTCTGCAAAGGGGTCCGCACCTGCTGGGCACACAGCCTGTGACTGGTTCTTACCTGAAGCCCCAGTGATATTCTCTCCCTGGAAAAGCTCAACCCCTAAGGAAGAAGGCAGAGTCAACGATCTGAGTTTTTAAAGTAACTGTGTGTCCTGTAAGAGAAGGGGCAGACAATGTGTGGTATGCATCACTCCACTGTGTCCTTTCTGCCCACAGGGCCCTGGGGCCCAAGTGGGTGGAGAGAGATGGGAAGATGGGGAGAGGAAACAGCAGGGGGACGGGAGAATGCTATCTTCCCAGGAGACAGACCTCAGGGCGGCACCACCTGGCCATGATGTAAGGGAACATGTATAGAAAGTTCTAGAATTCAGGCTATAGACTCACGTTACAGATGACTGGTCCACCTCCTTCATGGAAGAAATGGGGACACAGAGGAAAATGGAATTTCCCAAGACGGGGCTTCAAGTGGCACAGCCAGGCTTGAACCCCCAGATCTGCCTGAGGCTAAATTCTGTGTTTGCAGCCCCAGAGCCAAGCTGCTTCCTAAGAATCAAGAATACCATTCGCTGAGAACCTTCCCAAAAGTGCTCTGCTAAGTGTTTGACAGAAATGATCTTAACTACAGCTGACCCTTTAATGACACGGGGGTTAGGGGCACCGACCCCCGACGCAGTTGAAAATCCTCATGTAACTCTTGACTCCCCCAAAACCTAACTGACCGGAAGGCTCACAGGTCACATAAAGTCGATTAACACATATTTTGTATGCTGTATGTATTATATACACATTCTCATGATAAGGTAAGCTAGAGGGGCACCTGGGTGCCTCAGTCGGTTAAGTGTCTGCGTTCTGCTCAGGTCAGGATCCCAGGGTTCTGGGATGGAGCCCCGTGTCGGGCTCTCTGCTCAGTGAGGAGCCTGTTTCTCCCTCTCCCTCTGCCTACCATTTCCTGGAAGTTCTGCCGCTCCTTCCGTTTGTGCTCTCTGTCAAATACATAAATCTTTTTTTTTTTTTTTTAAGGTAAGCTAGAGAAAAGGCATTGAGAGACCCACAAAAAAAATACATTTGCTGTACTGTATTTCTAGAAACAAGTCTGTGTATAGTGAATTTGTGCTGTTCAAACCCATGTCATTGAAGGGTCACCTAGAGATGCATTCCCAACCTCAACCTTATTAGGGAAGTGCCACTCCTATTTCAGATGGGAAAACTGAGACTCAGCGAGTCAAGTCACTTGCTAGGCTCGTGCAGAGGACACCTGCAAAGCAGAACTAGCAACCCCCCATCTGTCTGCCACCAGCGTCTTGTTCTTAGCCACTGAACTGCATGGCCTCTTTGGGAAGTAGAAAGGACTGAAGAAAGAGGGAACGGACACTGTCCAAGCTCCCGAGACAAGCCTCACCAGAGCCTGTGGGAGAATTGTTCATCTTCCCACTTTCCAGATGAGGAACCAAAGCCTCAAGGGAATGAATGACTTGCCCAGGATTCTTCACGGCCAGGACATGGCACAGACAGGGTCCAGTCTGCCCGAAGCTCCCTTTCCACTGCCTCTCCCTTTCTTGAGAATGGGATGCCCCAGCACACACCCAATGAGCTCATTGTTGGCAGGGCTCTAGGTCAGGGGTTCACAGAGAGTTTGGGAGACCATAGACACACGGGCTTGGGAGAGTAAATACCCAGTAAATGCTGCTTTGTGGGAACATAGTGACACCCTTGTTTGCGCACTGTTCTATAGATGCTTTTCTGCTAAAATGCCAGAGTTGAGTACCCATCACAGAGACCGTATGGCAAAACTAAGAATATTTACTTTCTGAAAATAATAAACATTAAAAGAAAAAAAAATTTTTAAATTCACTGTCTGGCACTTTACAGAAAAGATTTGTTCACCCTTGTTCTAAGAAACTGGGATGGGTCAACAGAAATTGGGCCACTAGAACTAGACAGAGTTGAACAAACCTGACTCATTCTCCTTTTGCATTGGCAACTCGGTGCGGTTAAGGTCAAGCGTATTTTCCACTCGTTCAACCATTCACCCGTCCGTGCGTGTGAGCCAATGCTCCCACACTAGGTGTGGGGCTACTGAGTCCGGACGGCAAGGCAGACACCACACAAGAATGTCCGCAAGTGTCACAGGTGCGGGGACGGGGCTCTGCTCGGGGTTCATTTGGACTGACGAGGAAGAAGGGAGAACTGGGTCAACACACACGCAGGCCAGGAACTAACATGCCAGCCCGTGTGACACAGCAGTGGTGACAGGCTGGGCTGCCTGTTGCCACCTACCCTGCCTGCTGGACAGGAGGAGGCTCCAGGGGAAGACACACCCGGGTCCGATGTGCCGGGACTCAAACATGGAGGCGCATGTCAAGTCAGGACCCTGGAATGTATATTTGAGTCTCCTGTGGCTTCTTCTCCATAATCCCTTCCTGACTCCTCCACCTGCTCCCCTCCAGAGCCTTCCCAGGGGACCCCCGGGGCGCTAGATGAGCGGGACCAGTGTTCTTCTGAACACGGCAAATCCCAAATTGCTTTACAGATCACTGGTTTGCATAGGGTGACCACGGAGGAAATCACTGATCCCTTGGGGCCACACAGTGGGTCACTGCTGCTGAATCAAGAGCCACAGGCATGACATACGTCCATGTGTACCCACATGTATGCATGTGTAGTCTTGTTTCTATGGGAGCCAGTGCCCCCTCCATGTGCATAGTCTGAGGTCCTCATGAGTACGTGTGTATACATGTGAGTGAATCTGTGTGTGTGTGTGTATGTGTGTGTGTGTGTGTGTGTGTGTGAGAGTGCACGCGCGCACGTGTGGGTGCGTTGAGGCAGGACACACGTGCATGCGTAGTTATGTCTGTGACCCGTGTATATGTGTGCAGGCATCTCGGCATTTATGTGCATGTCTGTGTTATCGCCGGGTGTGTTTCTGAGACCGGTGTCGGAGAGAGCCCTGCAAGGATGGCCCCGCCAACCTCAGAATTGGCCACAGCCTCTCCTGCCGCTCAGAAGGCGCTCTGTGTCTGCATTTCCCTTGGCCTTTGAAATGCTCCAGTAAAAACGTGGATTCTTGGTCTGAAAGATGGAAGTTCTGGTTGCGAGGGGCTGGCGACTGAAGAGGGTGGGGGTAGGGAGCGACTGTGGGCAAAGCGTCTACAGTTAGATGTGGGGATAGTTGCACAATTTTGCAAATATACTAAAAACTACCGAGCTGTATAGATCCTGTCAATGAGCAAATTTAAGGAGATACGGAAATACAATCAATACAGTTGTTCCAAAAAGAAAGAAAATTGGAAGTTTACAAAAAATCCCCACTTGTTTCTTGCTGCTGTCTTGGCCGAGGGGTAGAGGAGTCCCATTTTGGGGGAAGAGGAAAACCTCCTGATTTCACATACCTGTCCGTCAGGTCTGTGAAATGCCCTCCCCCCCATTTCTACAACCACACACCTCTGCCAGCCTGACAGTGAAGAGCACTGTGTCCTTGGCACTGGAAGCTTTTTAGATAAAGGCAGAACACTGAGGGGATTGGAGGCAGGCTGGATGGGCAGCACTGCTGGAGCGACGACTCGGACAGAAATGAACTTGAGCTACCGTTTCATGACACCAAGAGGGATGGAGACAGATCTAGAGACCGGGAATGCGCTGGGTGTAAGCATTCCTTTTGCGGGTGGCAACAGAAAAAGAGAATGGAGGGGACAGAGAACGCATCAGAGAGGCAAGAGCATCTTGTGGCTAGGACCTCTGAACTTGCAGGTGGGCAGAACGGAGTTCCACGTCCAGCCCGGGTGCTCTTATCTTTTTAAAGATTATTTATTTATATATTTATTTGAGAGAGAGAGAGAAGGAGGAGGAGAGAGGAAGGAGAAAAGAATCCCAAACTCTGCACTGAGCACAGAGCCCGAAGCAGGGCTCAATCTCACGACCCTGAGATCACGACCTCAGCTGAAACCAAGAGTCAGATGCTTAACCGACTGGGCCACCCAGGTGCCGCAGGTCTGGGGGCTCTTAAGCTTTTGGGCACATCACTTAAAAGAAATGCAGATGGACAAGCCAGACTCTGCCTCACAGGTCTGGGAGGATTAAATTAGAGAATGTGCAGGGAAGAGACATGTCATGTGTTCTCCGAAGTCTGTTCCACGTTGCTCCCTCCAAGTCCTACGGGAGACCACACTGCCCGGTCTCTCTGCAGTGAGGCATCACCAGCTGACTGCTTCCGGCCCATGAAACGTGACACCTGTCACTTCCTGGTTGGGATGCAGAGAAGCCCTCTATTATCTCTCTTTAGATGATAGGATAGTCCCCCGCTGAGGGACTGTGTGGAAGGGAGCCCTCCGGCAGCATTGCCCAAACTAGAGCACACCCTACGTGACTGAGAGGTGAAATTTCTGAGTAAGTCACGGAGCTGTCAGGGTTGACTGTCCCTGTTGCACAAGTCTATCCTCTCCTGACCAGAGCTCCCGGTTCATAGGTAATAGGCAGGAGGCGGAGGTTTGCAGGTTAGGGATTAAGTGAATCAGGGTTTCCCAGGACACAGGATGGGCACAACCAGCCCCATATAGTACTGAATCACAGAGCCACAGCAGGAGTGAGGGCATACGACGGGCATGAAAGAGACAACGGCAACATGAAAAACAGGAGACTCTGGCCAGGGTCACCCCTGCGCAGTAAACATCACCGGGGAAAACCGGTCTCTGCTTTGGAAGCTGCGTTCTTCTTGGTGCCGAAGGAACACGGTTCTCTTCCAAATGCCCACAGATGCCTCCATTTGTACGTAACTGGGCAGGCGAGTGGTTTCAAAGAAGCAGAGGCGAATGGGAATCTGTGCTCGCTGAGATTCAATTTCATGTTTTTGTTAATAGCTTTCTCCTGCTTCTCACAGATAGAAAGCAAGTCACCCCAGGGATGTGACCTCACCTCTCAATCATTTAAAAACAGCAAATAAACGTCCAGAGAGATTAAAAACAGAGGTTCCGTGCCCTGAAAGGTGGCCGTGTGACAATGTTGCATCTTCATGGGAAAGATGAAAACTCCATGTAATCCTATTACAAATATTTCCATTAGTCACCAAGCCTCACCTTGGTAATCTGTTTCAATTCAAAGTCCTGTCATTCCCCAAAACCCAATTTAGGAGGTGCACGAACAAAATGTAAGTTTGTGCCAGTTTCTCAGAGACGGCCAAAAATCATCACTCAAGTTCATTTGGGGTTCTTTTTTTCCCCCCCTTAAGCTCTTAACTCTGGGGCACCAAGAGAATTCCTTCCCAACATTTGCCGGGTAATCTTGCCCTCTCAGGCCTCCTTAAATCCCCAACTTCTATCTGCAAAGCCTCTAGGGCAGAGATGCAAAGATCTTAGCATGCAAGGGTCCAGCCAACTCAGCACGTAAGGTGCATGCACTTTGAGATGCTCTAGGGAGGCCAGTAGGAGGGAATGCCCAGGCCCGGGGCTGGGACTCTATACAAAGAGTTAGGATCAACCAGACCACTCACTCTACACAGCTCAGGGCCAGAGCCCAGGTGTCAGGCCAGCCTCTACACCATCCCGTCTGCCAGTGCGGGAGCTGTCAATTGCACCGTCGCAAGCACACTGCGAACACGTGGGTAGAGTTGGTGACATTGTACAGTGGAGAGAGGCTCAGGGTTTAACCCAAACCTGGAGCTGGTACGCAGTGATGCTGCCCCCCTTCCCTAAGACCAGAGCCCAGACGTTCTACTCCCATGTCTCTGTGAGTTTCATCAGCCCTCCACGGCCTCCTGCTTACGCTGAGTTGTGCCTCTGTGGTTTACACCCAGGAAGCCCTGGACAAGGAACGGAAACTTCCTGGAGCCTGCTCGAGGCCAAATGCTTATGCCTGCCCCCAAATTCCAGTTGACATTTGCAGGTGGGGCCTTTGGGAGGTGATTAGGTCATGAGAATGGGATTGATGTCTTATCAAAGAGATCCCAAAGAGCTCCCTTGTCCCTTCTATCCCAAGAAGTGGCAGGGATGAGACAGTCCTCTGTGAACCGAGAGTCAGGCTCTCACTAAGCGCGAAATCTGGCAGTGTGCTGATCTCGGACTTGCCAGCCTCCAGAACCTTGAAAGATAAATGCCCATTTCTAAGCCCCCCATTCTATGGTATTTTGTTAGGGAGGCTCAAATGGACGAAGACCGAGCCTGATCTATGGAAAGGTGATGAGTGATCAAATTCACGTCCGTGGTTGGCTGTGAGCATTCAGTAACACAAAGTAGCACCATGTCTGTTCAGCACTGTGCCTGGCATGCGTTAGGGCTCAAAACTCTCTACTCTTAGTATTATGATTACTCATCCCTGAGGGTCCAGATGCCTTAGACTTTGGGACTGACCATACCCCGCCCCCCATCAGTTGGCACCATTTATTCCAATCCAAAGAACAATCGATACTTTTCAAATGTGGCACCTTCTTTCTTGCTTGCTTTTGAGCCCACCATCCCCTCCACCAAGAACACCCTTCCCTCCATCCCCCACTTCTTCGAAAGGTCTTATTCATCAAGAAATAGCCCATCTTCCCTCTCCGTGAGTTCCCACCATACCCTGCCCACGCCCGTGTTTCCACTCTTCCTACATGGTATAATACTGAGTTTCTTGTCTCTGCTGGGTGGATAAGCAATCAAAGAAACACATACATTAATGACTAACAAAGCCATTTCTAACATTTTGACTGGGGACACAGGTTTAGAATGTTTGTAACTAGGAAGGAGCCTTTGAAGTTGACACACATGCCATCCTATTGGGCCAACAAAACATCATCTCTATCAAAATTAGAAGTTAAATGTCAAGGCTCTCAGATGTGATTTCGTAAATTATCTCAACGAGGCAGCCCAGAAGAATTAGACTATGGATTTTATTGGTTCTCTAGATCATACGTTAACACTCTTTTTGGCAGCCTGAAAATGACATTTCTTTTCCCAGCCATTATCCCCTCTTTTCCCACTTAGCAAACATTGTTGTTGTTGTTTTTTCCCTGACTTGTCAGTTTCAGGTTGCAGCTTCTGTCCTTGCTTGGTGCACGACGGTCTGTTTGCTTCAGGACACCATCTTCTCAGGGTCAGAACAGCCCCATGGTGTCCACGAACCTGACTGTCACCGCCCACGGTGGCTTCAAAAACCACACAGGAGAGGAGAGAAGAGAACCCAGTGTGGGGGCCTTTCCAGGGGAAAAGCGGACAAGCAGACCTCAGATTCTCTCCCTCAAGAGGAGGAGCTGGACAGAGGCCCAGAGACAGCCCGTGGGCTCCCAAGTGCTTCCTAGTCAAGTAATAGAGGCACGTGACCGAACCTCTCTGAGCCTCGCTTCCTTATCTGCAAAATAAGGGTGACGGTATCATCCTTGTGAATTGTTAAGGAAATGCCCAGATGTGAACCCGGCCTCTACCACTACACGTTGTTTCATCTTTCTGAACCTCTGTTTATTTCATCCATAAGCTGGATTTAATGAGCCGAACTCACTATTCTGAAAATTAAACAATTCATCTAAAGAGCTTACCGCTGTGCCTGGCACAGGGAGAGTACCAGTGAAAATACTGCTCTTCCTTATAAGGATTAGAAACAATTAACAGTGCGTTCATTTCCTCTCTCCCTTTAAGTAACCACCCAAGGCATGAATCCATAGAACAGATAGGTAACAGTCTCCTGGGTCACAGGCTGAGGGTTAGACTCTGGGGTAGGTCACATGGCTCAAGAACATCCAGGATGTCCTGTGCCTTCTGGTGCAGTAGAGGAGGAAGGTGTGACAAGACCCTGGTCTGGCTCAGGTCACACATGGTGAGGTGGGCACAAAGGAGGAGGCAGAGCCTGCTGTGTAGGGAAGGGCCAGCTGTGGAGGAGGGTTTCGGGCAGAGGAGCAGAGAAGGTGGAAGCGGAGACTATCAGCTATCATTCAGACATTGTCCCAATATCATTGGGGTGATGGGGACCAAGGAGACCTCCCACTGCTGTCAGGAAGTTCTAAGAGCCCTTCTTGGTTGGTGAACCCCAGTGGTCTCTCACTGACCTTCCTCCTTCGCTTCCTCCAACCTCCTCTGTACACAGCCAGGGAATGAGCTTTGGGACTCAAAAGGGAGATCACATTAGGCACCCCATCTGCTGCCCTGATAAAAATCCTTTTAGAGGGGTGCCTGAGTGTCTCAGTCGGTCAAGCATCTGCCTTTGGCTCAGGTCATGATCTCAGGGTCCTGGGATCGAGCCCTAACCCAGGCTCCCTGCTCAGCGGGGAAGTCTGCTTCTCCCTCTCTTTCTGCTCCCTCCCACTGCTTGTGCTCACTCTCTCAAATAAAAAAAATCCTTTTAGAATCCTCCTTAGCAGAATGATGAAACCTTGTCCCATGTGACATGGCTCCTCCTACCTACTGCCACTCTGGCCTCTTCATGTGACCCTCGTCCCTTGTAACCACCCAAAGGGAGCCCAAGACTGCTCCTGGGGCCAGGGGGCCAGTTACTGCTCTTGTGGACTTCTGGAGCCCAAATGGGCAATCGCCTTCATACAAGTAATCACCAGAGTGACAGGTAAGGGAGGACCAGGGCAGTGCCAGGAATCACATCTGGGTGCCTCAGGGAACGGCCATCTCTTCTAAAGGAGGAGGTAAGGGGCACCTGGGTGGCTCAGTGGGTTAAAGCCTCTGCCTTCGGCTCAGGTCATGATCCCAGGGACCTGGGATCGAGCCCCGCATCGGGCTCTCTGCTCCGCGGGGAGCCTGCTTCCTCCTCCTTTCTCTCTGCCTGCCTCTCTGCCTACTTGTGATCTCTGCCTGTCAAGTAAATAAATAAAAATCTTAAAAAAAAAAATAAAGGAGGAGGTAAAATAGACAGGTGGGCACAGTCTCAGCCAGGGCTGGGTTCCCAAGTCACATCACACCATGTCAGAGCCGAGGGACATCTGCTGCGGTGGAACAGCCAGACCCCACCCTGCCCTAAGAGACATGTGGGCTCCCTGGAAGCTAATATTCATTCCTTCACTCATTCACTCCTTCATGGATCTACTCAGCACGACTATGGCATCAGCTACTGTTTTAGGTAATAGGTTAAAAGCCATCTCTCTGCCCTCGTGGAACTTACATTTTAGCCCAAAGAGAAAGAAAGAAACAAACAAATGAATTAGGAATATATTCATGAGAACAACAGTAGCAACAGCTAACACTCAGCTATGCCCTGTGCTGGTCTAAGCATCTGAATACTGGGCATACTTTCATTCTTAACAGCCCCCTGATCAGGAGGGGACTATGTTGTCCTCACTGTGTAGAGCAAGGAAGGAGGGGCACAGACAGGGGAGGTGCCCAAGGATGCACAGCGAAGTGAGAAGTGTTGTGGTCTGTGCAATCCCCAAGAGAAACAGTGCGGCTGACAGATCACCGCCTTTCACTGGCATTCCCCACGTGCACTGTTCCAGATCCTTCACGAAACCCCGTTGTAGTCTGATCATCCCCGTTTTACAGGGAGGAAACAGAGGCTCAGAGAAGGGGAGGGACTGCCTGAGCACCGTCGGCACTGAGTCAGGGAGCCTGGACTAGAAGCCAGGTCTAGATTCTCTTGAAAAGACAACATGTGAGAATGGTCTCTTTGCTTCGGCAGAACCTGGATGAGCCAAGACACACCCCTAACCATCCCGGGTAGGACCACCGTGGTCTCTACCCATCTCCTCCCCAGCTCACAGTGCAGAGGCTGGGAGGCTGCTTTGCCTCCACTCCCAGCCTCCCTGCCTCCTCCCTGGAGGGCTCTGACCTTGGGTCTTTTGTCTGTAAAATGGGAATAAGAGTTATACCTGCTTCAGGAGGAGAGCTAGAAGAGGACCCCCAAAACATTCAAGTAAAGGCTTTAGCAGGAGCCCTTGTCCCTAGGAAGTACCCGACAAATTGTAATTCCCCTTACTGTTACGATTCCCAGTCTTCTCATAAGAACAGTTCCTATATATCGACACAACATTGGCTGCTCTTTGGAAACTGAATTTCATCTCTGAGCTTTGCCCCAGGGAACCCCAAAAGCTACTTGTAGCTGAGACTGTATTAGCCAGCCCCTAAGAGGAAACAACAGTGATGTCAGCCAATTGTCAAGCCCAAGGTGTGCCGTGGGGCATCAAAGAAATGTGCTTTACCTGTGCTCTGACATTTATTCTTCTCAACGACTCTGATAACTAAGACACAATCTGCCCTTTCAAGAGAACAGAGAAGCCAGGAGGTTAAGACTCCAGGGTCCCTGTCACAGTGCTCTTGTGATTGGGGATGGGCTTGGGGAGAAGTCTGACATGGCTCATCTGGGAATTGTACAGTGGTTCTTAATCCTGGTTCCAGGACAGAATTACAGGGAGAGCTTAAACAAAAGGACATCCAGGCCCCACCCCAGAACCTTTGCATCAGAACCTTCCCAACATCACCCATAAAAATCAAATTTTAAAAAGCTCCCCAGGGGCCCCTGGGTGGCTTAGTCAGTTAAGCAACCGCTTTTAGCTCAGGTCACGATCCTGAGGTCCTAGGATTGAGCCCTGAGTTGGGCTCCCTGCTCAGTGGGGAGCCTGCTTCTCCTTCCTCCTCTGCCCTTCTCCCCACTTGTGCTCTCCACTCTCTCTCAAATAAATAAAATCTTAAAAAAAAAATCTTAAAAAAATAAAATAAAGAACTTCGCAGATAATCCTAATGTTAAGTCAAGTTTCAGAACTATTAGAAAAAATGAAACCACTCATTTTGACCCAATAAAGGACAACCCACCCCCCAATCCTCTCATTTTCATTGACTTTCATCCAAAAAACGATCTGCCCCCTCACATCTGTTCTGAAATTCTTTTGTTTGGAAAACATGGTCTGGTTTTTTAAATTATTTTTTAGAGATGAGAGAGCACAAGCAGAGGGAGGGAGAGAGTGAGAAGCAGGCTCCCCACTGAGCAGAGAGCCCGATGTGGGGCTCGATCCCAGGACCCTGAGATCATGACCTGAGCCAAAGGCAGAGGCTTAACCCATTGAGCCACCCAGGCGCCCCAGAACACTGTCTGGCTTTATCTACTGCTTGAAGCATCTCTGTGGCATCGAGATCACAAAGCCCATCCTACAGGATCTGTCAGTATCCAGCACCCAGGGAGGAAAGCAGGTGTCCCAACTTCAAGTCCAAGAGGACGTCCTTACATGAAAGGACCGGAGATCTTTAGGACATTTGAAGAAAACCATGGCCATCCATCTTACACAGGGATAGGAGCTCAAGGGACCTGGTTTTGATACTTGACCCCCAAAGATACTCTTAGTAGGGTTGACTGAAGGCTTTTACTGCAATACTGAAATGTGACAGAGACAATTGCCCAGATCGGGCTGGATAGGGCAGGGAAGGGGAGGAGATGTGTTCCTTAGAGAAGGGCCACTTAGAGATAAAGGGAAAGTTTCTGGAATCGCAAGGCAGGCACCATTTAAGGCCAGCGGGTGTCTGTCTGTCCCCAGCAGCTCCATCTGCCTGTAGACAGGGCTCGGTTTTCTTGAGTGGTTAAATCTACCCCTCTGTGATCTTATTTGAACTGCTGATTTGCTTAGCAAACTCTTTCCCTATAAATAATGAATAAGCAAACTCCAGCCTGCCACTGATAAATTATTACAAGTTGGGAGTTAATGGGGTGTAAAGTAGACAGGCAACAGCCCTGCCGTTGGTTCCCCTCCCCACCTCCAACCTCTGGAAAATGCGCTAAGCCACTTCGGAGCCTACTAGGTCGGCATCTTCCCTCCCCACCCCGACCACCCAAGACCACCCTCTCTTCCTCCATCTTTTTCCAGGGTCTCGGCTTCCATGCTCACCAGCATGGAATTCCATAAAAATGAGAACCAAAGGCAAGGAAACAGGAGGCAGAGATGGTTCTGGGTCTTTCAGGCTTGCTGCCTGGTTTTTTGTTTGGACGGTCTGTTTTCTTTTCATATCAGGGAATGTGCCACCCACTGTTCATTTCCATGGGCGTGCAGTCCACTGCAATTCCCGTCTATGGATGTTCCCCACCCTACCCTGTCATCTTGCTTTGCTCCAAGGAGCTGGCTTTAATTATGACACACTCTCTGACTCCATCAGGCCTCAGGAGGAAAGCTCCAAACGCTCATTCCCAGCACCTACCAGTGCCTAATGGGCTCTCAGCAACCATTTGCTGAATGGCTAAAAGGCTAGAACATTACATGAGTGGCTGGATGGGCACAGGAATAGATAGGTGGGAGGATGAGTTGGTAGGAAAAGGGGTGCTTGAGCAGATGCATGATGGATGGGGAAGACAGGTGAATGTTGGATGGGAGGAGGGAAGGAAGGGTGGCAGATGTTGAATGGGTAAAGTGGGGCAGGGGTATGACAGGGGTGGATGAATTGATTAGAAGATGGACGGATGGATGGACGGATGGATGCATGGATGACGGATGGACGGATGGATGGACAGATTGATGATGGATGGATGGATGGATGGATGGATGG
>NW_019154130.1:12563709-12629190 GCF_002288905.1 Enhydra lutris kenyoni
GTATTCAGCTGAGGCCAACAAGTCCCAGCCAAGGAGATAAATGACCCAGATAAAGATGAAGTAGGTAATGTTCAAATCATTCCACAAACAAGCAGACTAGGAGCCGGAAAGGTTAAAGTTTGCCTAAGGTCATAGCAGAAGTAGTGCTTGAATTCTTGTTTCCTTTTTTTCCATGCCTTTTCCTTGCCAAATACAGCACAAGATGGAAAGCCCATCCCTCCAGATGCCATGTCAACAGCACCCATTTTCCACCTTGATATTCTGTAGCTGGGTGAGTGAGATAAGCCCTAGGGATGTCCCAGCACCAAGGCTGAAAGCTGGAGAGGAAGAGGGGCCAGGGCAGGGAAGCCAGAGAAGGCAGAGTTCCTGCAGGAGGAAGGGGGGACAGGCCCAGCTAAGCCAAGAAATAGCAGTTTATTAACAAGACAGAATAATCCATCAGGCGAAGGCACAGCATCTCCGGTTCCGGGAGCCTGTCAAAGGCAGCCCTTCTTGCTCAGAAAGAGATCAGACTCTGGTGATGGACAAGCCAGGACACACCTCCATGGTCTACAAAAATGCCAAACAAGCCCACTGAGAACCCTTGATCTGTGCCTCCACAGTCCCAAGAGGCCACACTAATAACGGCCTGGGAGGGACTGGGTCTCAGCTGGGGAAAGTCTGAAGATGGCTGGGACCCGTTCCTTGCCTTTGAAGATACTTGGTCTGTTCCCTGCTCAGTGCTCCTTTGGGTCTTTTGAACACCTAGAAGAAATGTGCTTTTGAAAGGGATTCAGGGACAAGCCTTTTGATTAAAGGCAAGAACAACTTCTCAGCCCCAAGACTCTCTATTTCTGTCAAAGGGAGGTGACAGCTGGGGACAGGTGTCCCTGCTTCTCATCTGTCAGTTGCGGTAGAGGGACGGTCACTGTCCAGGAGACCACATGAAGGAGCCCCAAGAAGGGGGAAGCCCACTGCCCCTCCCCTCAGCTGCAGTCCTAACTTTAAACTTGGGTTACTGCCTCCTGCCAGTTTAACGAGGAGATTTTCCTCACCCATACAGTGCTAAGTAGACCTGCTTTGACAACAGCAGACAGGAGCTCCAACCCCAGCTCCACCAGTACGAAATTACCAACCCCACCTGGTAGGTGGGAAAACTCATAGTGCTTGGAACAACAGCAGACATGTGGTCAATGCTTTGTAAACTGTCATCAATATATGATTTTTAAAATTATCCCACATCTCTCCGGTCCTCGTCATTCTGCGCTGAATTTTCAGTCTCGCCATTCCCATTTGCTCCTCCTAGCCACCCAGGGAAACAGACACTGTTGTCCCCACTTTATAGATGAAAACATAGAGGCTCAGAGAGGGGAAGTGATTTGTCCGAAGTCACAGAGCCAGCACGCTGACAAAGCTAGGACTCCTAACTCTGTGTCCAAAGTTCTCCCTGTTGTGGCACAGGACAAGAGTTGTGTTTGCATGCCCTCCCTTGGGGCACAGGACAAGAGTTGTGTTTGCATGCCCTCTCTTGGGGCACAGGACAAGAGTTGTGTTTGCATGCCCTCCCTTGGGTACCCACGATGCAGGGCTCCTGGTGATAATCACTGCAACAACGAGACTTGACAATACTTACAGAGCACCTGATGTCATTCGCCTTCAAAATGAAACTGCCAGCTGTTTTACCAGCCAAAACGGGTTTATCTGAGAAGAGCAGAGAATTGCAACCCAGGATAAGCAAGCTATGGCAAAGCCATAGGCAAGTCCAACAAACAAAAGAGAATGTTACTTTATGGCGAAGGAAGAGGAAGCTGGGAGGGGTTGTTTTGAAAGGAAAGTCCGCAGGAGAGAAGTAAGAGCTCAGGGTGAGGAGTTTCTCATTGGCTAAGTCCCAGGGGTAGTCAATTCTGGTAGAAGATACAATGTACATCTTTCCCTGCTGGGACTTAGAATTGATGATTCCTTCCCATGGAGATTTTTCTGCTAGGGTTCTGTCATTAACAATTCTTCTGGCCATTGGCATCGTGTGGCACAGCTCCCCCTTCTAGCCTTCCCTGCTAGCCTTTCTTTATCAACTTCCACAATGTGTAACGGGCTCAATGCCTTAGATGTAGAAACCCACTTCCTCCTCAATCATCTCACAAGGCAGGGCACTGTACAGATAGAGAAACTGAGGCTCTGTTTTAAATTTCTAGATGGGGAAGATTCCCATGCATTTTACTCTGTACCCAAGGATGAGAGAAGTGATCAGACCATGACAGTGATCTATGAAACTCATCCAGAGGGCCTTGGAGAATAGCTACAAAGAATATTCGAACAAAGAATTAATTCAGTTCTTAAGATGACACAGTACAGCCTGGTGGGGTTAAGGGTCAAGCTCTGGGATCAGAGAGATCAATGGTATAACATGACTCAGCCTCACCCCAGCTGTATGTCTTTGGATGGTCCCCCTCATCTCCCCAAGTCCCAGCCTCATCTGTAAAAGGGGGACAACAATTAAATGAAACAATAGATCTAAAGTCCTTAGTGCAGAACTCAGCTTGCAGTAGAAGTTCAAGAAACAAGTTCCCCTTAATACCGAGTGTGCCAGGCCCTCTTTTATGTTAACAAGGAGTCAACCAAGGGCACCTGGGTGGCTCCATCAGTTAAGTGTCTGCCTTTGGCTCAGGTCATGGTCCCAGGATCCTGGGATCGAGCCCCACATCAGGCTCCCTGCTCAACAAGGAGTCTGTTTCTCCCTCTCCTGCTCCCCCGGCTTGTGCTCTTTCTCTCTCCCTGTCAAATAAGTAAATAAAATTTTACAAAACAAACAAACAAACAAACAAACCAACAACACCACCAAAAACCAACCAAATCAAACAAACAAACAAACAAAAAACCCACCAAGGAGTCAACCAAACAACAATCTTCCCTTTCTTACTTTTACTTATGGCTAAACATCAAGGATTGGTTTTCAAAATAATACTGTGCCGCGCCCAGAGAGAACACCTCCCAGGAGTGGATTCATTTCCAGCCTCAGTGAACCCATACAGTCTTTCTGATAAATTTCAGCTCTTGCCTGCTGGGAACTGTTCCCTGCAATGGATGTTCCAGCTGTGCCTCAGCCCCCTTTGAAACAGTCACCATCCCTCCAGTTCAGAGGGTAAAGAGCTCCATTCCCACCTGAACCCACCTGGAAATTCACACGGTAAGCACCTAGGCACACAGATGCGGTTGTCAAACATCAGGGCACAGGTGAACAGGGAAGTCTGCAAGTAGGTGTAAAAACCACAAGCCAACAAAACGTTAAAGGCCACAAGAGTTCCCGGGGGGCACTTTTCCAGCTGCATCTCGCCTGGCCTTTCCATACTAGCTTCTGAAACCGCTGACCACTCTCTCCCTTGCTGAAACACTGTCTGCCCCGGGCTTCCATGATCACACACCCTCCTGGTTTTCCTCCTCTCTCTGGCCCTTTGATCAGGCTTCCTTAGAGGAACCCTCTGCCGTCTTCTCACCTATATTCCCTCCCCAACCCCCTCATGCCTGCAGCCGTCAGCATCCCCTGGGAACCAGTTAAAAATGCAAAGTCTCAGGCCCCACCCAGGAGTTCCCCTTTGAGAAAGCCCTGCCCCAGGCCTGTGGTTCCTCCTTTCTCATAGCACAGACGGCTGCCCGCTCTGGACCTCTTGTCCAGACCTGCGCTCTGGACAGCGATCCATCCAAATGCCTACTTGACATCGCCTCCTGGAAGGCTCAGAAGCACCTTACACTCAACGTGCCAACCAGACTCTTTTCATGTTGCTCCCTGTCCCTGACCAAGTTCAGGAATCTCCTTCTCACTGGGTGTTGCCTGTCCCTAAGGAGCCTGGTCTCTGATCCCCATCATTTCCAGTCTTTCCCTCCTCTCTTTCCTCCCAGAATAAAGGTGCAGCCCACGGGCAGACGGGATTTCTGGGCACTCAACATTCAGAGAATGGAAAAAAATAAACACCAAACACAGTTTCTCCTTAAAGCAGGGATTTCCGTGGTTCACCAAAAAAAAAAAAAAAAAAAAAAAAAAAAAAAAATCAACGAGTAGCTAAGGTAGGCCAGCCACAATGCCTGCCTCTGGGGATCCTGATCGTCTGTCTCTCTCTGCTCCCTGCCTCCCTGGTTCCCCTCTTCTGCCAAAATAAACTCTTATTTTGCATTCAGAGATATAGGCTCCCCATTGATTGAGGAAAGCATTATTCCCTCTGGTCAATCAATCCTGATAGACTCCATGACAAAGAGTCAATATCTATTTATTATTTGATCTATGGGCTTAATTATTTTAAACACGGCCAGGCAGGAACAAAGCAGAAGTTGAATAGTGCCCAAGCAACCGGGGCCGGTTTGGGAAGACATCAAACCACAGCCCGGGGCCTGGCAAGTTCCCAGAGCAGTGAAAATACACTCATCTGATGCTTCCCACTCCCTGCCCACCCATGACACCCTGGAGGCCGCCACAAGGAGAGGGGAGGGAAGGGACACATGCCGGGGTTTCACTGTGCACCTGCCAGCTCAACGAGTCATAAACCAGGTGGGGTTAAGGGTCATAAACCGGGTAGGTTCGGTGGTTTGGACAACAAGCCGGACTTGGAGGTGGGTCAGCCTTTCCCCTCCCTGCACCCGGGGGAAAGGACCAGCAGGACAGCGTCCCCAGAGGCTCCAGGGGCATTCAAAAGAGGGAAGGACTTACAGCTGGGAAGGAAAGAAAAGGAAGGGGGTGGTCTTGATAGGAACTTTGGTCTGAATTAGATGACCCTGAGTTCAAATCGTGCCTCTCCCCAGTTTTCTATATCCTTCGCCGCTTTGCTTCCGTGGTGTCCTTGTCCATAAACGGGGGAGTGGAGTGGTACCTACTTCAGAGGGTCGTTAAACCCATTCAAAAGACAGAAAAGCCAGTATTCGCACGCAGGCCCATCAGATGGCAGGGAACCAGCTTTTAATTACAACCTTGCCTTCCTCTGTGAAGCTACCCCCGTGCTTCCGAATTTGTTTAACCACCGGCTGACAGCAAAGCTGAGGAAACTGTCCCTCTGGTTTCTGGAACACATGTTAAGGACCTGATGTTGCCCACACTCGCCTTCAAAACATGGGCGTGCAGCTGGCTATTTTTAACTCGGGTAAATAGTGAACGCTGTTGAAAATGCCTTTGTTTCCAAGGGACCGCCAGCCTGCTGTCGCTCTCCCCTCAGGGAGTCGGCCCAAGGATCTTTCAGAACCAAGGGCGTGAAAACCCGTGTTTGTTCCCGCTGATGTCTGACGAGGAGCCACACTGTCCACACCATCCGTGGAGGGGGGCAGGGGGCGGGGAAAAGATCTGCTGCGAGCTCCGCTAAGGAAAGGGATTGCCCCATGTTGGTCTTTCTGCTTTGCAAATTGAAGGCTTCGCTCCTCTGGCTAGAACTCTGGGTGGTTCCCCCGGACTCTGCAAGCAGAGTCCAGATTCCTAAGCTTGGCCCACAAGGTCCTTTCAGGCCGTCTCCAACTCCTTCGCTCTTGCTAGGACCCGTATGAATCCCATCCTCCAACCATGGACTCTTCTGCCTCCTTCCCAGCCCCTCCCACCTCCAGTCCTCTGCGTTATGCCAATCCCCCGGGGCACCTGGATGGCTCAGTGGGTTAAGCATCTGCCTTTGACTTGGGTCATGATCCTGGGGTCCTGGGATGGGGCCCCCAGGTCGGGTTCTCTGCTCAGCAGGGAGCCTGCTTCTCCCTCTGCCCTTCCTCCTGCTTGTGCTCTCTCCCATGAATAAATAAGATCTTCAAATAAAAAGAATGCCAACACCTTCTTGTCCATCTGGCTAACTCCTTGATTGGGTAAGGGGCCAGATCTGGGACCCCACAGCTCCCTAGGATCTGAGAGCAGAGGTCGAGGACGCTGAGAATCATCCCAGTCACCTGTTTGTGAGTCCCAGGGGGCAGAGGCCATGCCTTCATTTCCTCGTTCCCACCATGATGAGCATTTGGGGCCAATACCCCCACAACACTGGACTCTTTACTGTCGGGACGATAATTTACATCACACAGTTGGTATCTTTTTCTTTTGATCCCTGTTAATTCTCCCACATCCTATAGCCACCCTCCCACCACCCAGTTTGTACTCTATTTTATATGTCCCACTCATTTCTCAGTGATTCTGAGTAAACAGTACCATTCATTGTCTGCAGCTACACTTGCCTAGAGGAGCGGGCTGTGATAATGCGTGTGAATATATTTTTGGCAATAGTTATTCATTCACTCCACAAGTATTTAAGGGGGACCCAGGGTTTTAGAGGCTGGGGATGCAGAGGTGAGCCAAGGAGCTGAGGTCGTGCTCTCCCCAGGCTTATGTTTTAGGGTGGGGGAAGGGATGTAAGGAAGAGACAAAAAATAAGCAAATTGAGGAACAAGATAATATTTTATGGTGAGAAGTGCTCTAAGGAAAATAAAACACAGCGAAGTCATACAAGGGAATGGGGGGGAAGGGCGGCAATGGGGTGCCACTTTGGATTGGTTCCAGGATTCCATGCTCTTCTGGGGTCCTCTAGCACTGTCTGCTTTTTCTCAGTCCCCTGTGCCCAGTGACCCTCCCCGCCCAAGACACCCCACGCCGGAGGGACTCCAGGCTCCGTCCTTGGATGACCTCCTGCTCCTCCCTGGATGACCTCAGCTGCCACAGAAGCCCACAGCTTTAATCACCACTTCTCTGCAGATGACTCACACACAGTTATTTCCAGCCTCAACCTTCCATCTGAGCTGGAGACTGGTATATCCAGCTCCTTTCTCAGCATTGCCTTGTGGACGGCTTGAAGCTCAGAGAGGTACAAGGTATAAGCCACGAGTCCAAGGGGTCAAATCACAGCCATCCCCTCAGATCATTTTATGTCATAATAAACACAGAACACCTGCTGCTTGAAGACCCAAGGAGATCTTGGCACCTGGGAGGAAACACACGCCTCCTGTTAACTGCTATCACTATCATTATTGCCCTCATCGTGGTGAGAATAGCATCCTATTACCATAGCAACTGGGAGATACAAGGTATTGAGCATCTCTGGTTATAGGAGGCATTAAGCTATAGTTTGATCTCTAATTCTTATTACTACCTTACAAGAGAGGAAAAGCTCATCCCATTTTACAGATGAGGAAACAGAGGTGCACAAAAGTGAAGAAATTTGCGGGACAAAAGACGGGACATTCCACCGACCATCTAGAAACACCCATTTTGGACTATTATGTGAGCAAGAAATGGGACTTCTTTTGTATAAAGCCATCAGATACTTTAAGACCTATTTGTTACAGCAGCTGTTACTGTGACAGATACAAACCGGAAGTTTGCATGTTTATTAGGAACACTGCCTGGAAGGCTACACACGAGAATATTCACGTGACCACCTCTGGCTCTAGACATTACAGGTGAATTTCATTTTCCTTTCTTCACGGATTTGCACTTTCAATAACAAGTTATCACTTGCCTAATAAGACACACAAGTTACTTTTCAAGTGATAACAGATGGCCCGCTTGCTAATTTAGAATCTTTGGGATTCGAGGAATGTGGTGGCCGGGGGCGAAGACTTCACCCAGGCAAGTCCTCGGCTGGTCATACGATCGTTTACCAACAGGCATAAGCAACGTACATGAGATGATGTTAATAATAATGAGGATAATGAGGCAGTGCATTTATAGCCTTTCCTTCACAAAAGTCCCAGGGTGCTTCACATTCCAGCACAATTAAAGGCAGTCACAGACAAAAAACCTTTTCAGCTGTGCTTTATAAAGGGAAAGCAATTCAGCTTTTTGAACATAAAAGGAAGACGATTCCACTAGATGATGGGGGACGGAATCTTCATGTGTTCAGAACCCCAACCCCCACTTTTGTATGTTATATTTAGGACAATCAAACTGGCCTGAAAGGGGAAAAGAAAAAAAAAAATCAGAAACCCCCACAAGTATAGAGTTACTGGAAAAGCAAGTCAAGATCTCATTCGGGCACGGAGTTACTACGGTCTTAGTTAGCAGAAGGCAGGGTCCTCCGTCTGTCTGTTAAATAGTGCAGTTTGGCATTATTCTGTTTGAAAGCATGAAAAGCAAGGACTGATTTGGAGTTGGAAGTAGTCTATTCAATACCTCCTGATATCTACCAGATTTAGAATGCTGTGCAAACGAGGCCTCGTGGGATTTCATTACTACCTTGTCCCGGGGAGCCGGGTGGGGCTGGATGTTGGGTGTGCACAGCGAGGGGATCCAGCCAACCTCACACGACTTCACAGCTGCATTCAGACTCTGGGCACCCAGCAACTGGGTGGGACTGAGGACACTTGCTCAATGAGAAATTTTTAAAAATCCTCCTGAAAGCAGTGGGGAAATCCTGTTTTTCCTTCTCCTTCCTGGGACACCCATGCCAAGACACTCTATCACAATGAGGTGCTTAAGGAGTGCCCCTATTATCCTGTTCCCTCCTACCCCCATCCCTGAGAAAGCCTCCTGAAGTTCGTGGCATTTCCAAATACAGAGGAATCATACTCAGGCATCGCACACACAGGTGAGGACACCACAGTGACAGTCAGGACACCCCAGAATCTCATTTCCTCTGATTGTGTCCTTCAGGACTGGGCTACCGTGATGCTGTCACTGCTCTCAATGGAATGAGGTTTTGATACACTGAACCAACTAACTAGCCGAGTCTAAGAGGAGGCAGCCGGGCCATTAGGAAACATCCAGAGCGGTGGGAGTTAGCTCCTGTTTAAAATCTCTCACTGGCTTCCCACTGCCATAAAATAAACTCTGCACCTTATCCGCACCTTTGAGACCCTACAGCTCCTCCCTTACCACCCTGCTATCATTCACGTGCTCCATTCTGGTCCTTGAAGGTGCCCACCGCATTCCCACCTCAGGGCCTTTGTATCCGCTGTGCCACTGCCTGGATTGCTCTTTCCCTGCTGCTCCTGCTCATTAGGTCTCAACTCAAATGTCACCTCCCCTAAGACACTCTTCTCAGCCCCTCCTCCAAGCAGCCGCCTGTCAGTCTGACCCATCCCCCATCCCTTTCACAGCACTTAACACAATGTTTAATTATCTTACTTGTCTGTTCAATTTGTTACTGACCGTCTCTTCTCCTAGAATGGAGGAACCGTGGGAACAGTGTTCTCAGAACATAGCACTTAGCCAGGGGCCCGGACACATCTTCGGAAGGCACGTCCGTGAACTCACACTAGCGCTAAAGCTAACAGGTGGTTCTCGGGCCCCTGCTGGCTTTCATTTTGGGATGTTCCAAGCCCTCACTCCTCTGGGACCCAGCTGCTCACCTCCCAGGGCTGCCTGGCAGAATAACTCGGTGAGGGCTCCGGGGTGTGCAGCTCTTGGCAGTGGAAAAGTCTGCTCGCTCGGGGTAGGACGTGAGAACCGGTTTCTTTAGAGCTCTGAGCCTGAGCGCACGTGAGAGATTTCCTGCAGAACTTCGTGCAACTCAGAAAGTGGGTCCTCCCCAAGAGCGTCTGATTGGGACGGAGGGGATTCTTGATCTTCTATTTGCCTTTCTAAAAAGTTCCCAGGTGATGCTAGTTAGGGGTCTGTGGCTTTAAATAATCTGGGGATTCTAGAAAAAGACTGGCGGGAGGTGGGGCAGCCTGTGGGCCATGGGAACTTTGTCAATTGCTGATATCAATAATACATCAATAATACAAGTCTTTCGTAGGGAAAAGAAAGTGAGTGTGTTTTCTTCAAGATATTTATTTCACAGAGAGAGAGAGAGATCACAAGTAGGCAGAGAGGCAGGCAGAGAGAGGGGGGAAGCAGGCTCCCCGCTGAGCAGAGAGCCCAATGCAGGGCTCGATCCCAGGACCCTGAGATCATGACCTAAGCCGAAGGCAGAGGCTTAACCCCCTGAGCCACCCAGGTGCCCCGAGTGTGTGTTTTATAAGATAAAGTGTAGGACGGAGAAAGAGGAAGGGAAGCGTGTAATGTGGAGGATATATGAAAGAGGGGTGTGTGCGTGTGTGCATGCCGGCCCCGTAGTAACTTACAGGATATTTTAGTACATAAACAGAATCAAAGCTACAAAAAATGAAACTGGTTTAATAAGCCAGTGGCTTGCAAACTGGGGTGTACCAAATCCTCTGGAACTTAAAAAAGACAGAGGCTTTGGCACACTGGACTATGATGCAGCCTGGCTCTTACAGCGCTACAGGTACCCAGGTGCGTCTGATGAGATGGGGGTGGTGAGATCCCGTGATACATTCCTGCCTACTCCCCCTGACCCCGCTGATGTAGCCAGGGCAACGAAGGAAGCCACAAGACTAAAATCAGACACACATTTGCTCAATTCTAGGTTTTGCCAGGTGTTTGTTCTATGAGCCAGGCAAGGGCTCCCTTTGCCTTGTCTGACCTCAGTTTTCACATTTGGAAAATGGGCACAGTCATAAATGGGAGAAGATCACCGTGCCTGGCCTGAAGCTGAACACTGGCTGAAGGTTGGTGGACTCTGCCGCTGTTTTGGTGTATGGTGGGGGCTCTGCATTTACGAACATTAAAGAAATGCCCCTGAAGCAGGGAAACGGTTTCAGACATGATGATCAGCTGTGCCTCCTTCAGCTTCAAAAAAAGGCACCACAGGATGGACTGTGGTCTCCACGTGACCCTGAAGCTCACTGTGTCTTCCTTTCCAGAGAGACAGGGCTGGAGCAGAAGCTAATGAGGGCACTGGGACGTGGTGATGTGCCTTTCTGGGAAGAATGGAGCAGCGTGTCTACCTCCTTAGGCTCACCCTTGGTGATGACAAGGGTAGAGCGGAGGCTTCTCTGCTGCTGATGGAGATCCACAGGCAGAACACTAACCACGGAGGGCAGCCCTCTGAACACAGCCCTTCCTGGTCCAGCCAAGGGTAATGGGCTGGGTTGGGGGAAAAGGACGCTGGCGCCTGGTGAAGTCATCGTGTCTGACCATAATGGGAAGTGAGGGCAGATAAACGGCCATTTCCTTGAACTTTGAATGCCTCTGCAGCCATCAAAATACTCTCCTTGGGCCCCCACCCTTTATTTTGGGAGTTTCTCCATTTTTGTCCTTGAAGACACCAGTTCCCACCCCTGCCCACGACCCTCCAAGGGCTGCCTGCTCCCCTGAGCATAAAATCCAGACCTCTTACCAGCTCTCCGGGTCCTATAGCAGAGGGTCTTGGTGGGGGGTGCCTGATAGTCGTATGGGGGAGGTTTTGTACAGAACCCGAGGCCTTAAGTCAGAGACTCTCTGGCAGTGGTTCTCGACTGGGGGTAAATTTGCTCCAGGGACATCTGACAATATCTGAAGACATTTTTGGTTCTCACAACTAGGGACTCAGTACTACTGGCATCTTATGGGTAGGGAAGAGGATCCTACTATCCTACAAGACACAGGCCAGACCCTGTAATGAATGACCCGGCCTAAAATATCACGTGGAGGCTGAAGGGATGCTGTAGGAATCGCTACCCACTTCAACCAGGCATGAGCCCTTTCTCCTCCCCTCCCCCAGTCTGGTTCCTGCTGGCTTCGTTTCTCGCCTCCCACCCTCTCGTCCTCACCGACCACATTCTGCCACCACAGTCTTCTCTCTGGTTTGAAGCACACCCTGCTCATTCCTACCCCAGGGCCTTTGCATCTGCTGTTCCTTCTGCTGAGTGTGCCCTGCGCCACGTCTGCAGAGCTGGCTTCTCGCACTCAGGTCTCTGATGTCGGGATCCTCCCTCCCACCACGCTCACCTAAAATAACTCCAGTCCCCAAGTCCCTCTAGCACTGCTCTGGTTTGGTTCCTTCAACAGACCGAGACCTACTCAAATGATCTCATTACTACACAGCACTAGTCTGTCTGCCCCACTGGAAAGACAGCACTCTGAGAACAGGGTCCATGTCTGTCCTGCTCGCCACACTCCCCTAGCATCCAGCAAAGTGCCTGGTACTCAACGTCTTTACCAAAATCTGATGACTGAATGAGTGACTGGACAAACATTGGGGGAGAATGCGTTTTTAACCCGTTGGAGGATCAAGTGCATCGTTAGAGAGCTGGGCTCCCGTCCTGGCCCCACTTTACTCTCCTGGCCTCAGTTTCCATATCTGTAATATGGCCCAGATGCATTTAGTTGGATCAGGCTCCTCCTAATGGGGCCCTCTTGGAGACATCAACTGTAGCATTTTGCTTTGGTCTTGTCCCCATGGCACCCAGCTAAAGTAGGTTGGTCCATGTTCCTGTCACTAGACAAATAACAAATTTCTTCCCACTAAGATCCTAATTATTTTGCCATTTTGTCTGGTCTTTTTAATTTTTTTTTTTAACTTTCCTATTTCCATTTGCCTCTGCACCAGCTGGACACATCCAGCATCAGCCCTGGGCACACAGTAGGTACTCCGTGGTAATATTCCCCAGGGTATGGCTCCCACATGTTAATCAAATTCAAATGGACTGGGAGGCTTGGTTAGAAAGTCTTACCCTTCAGAGTGACTCGATTCATTAGGCCCAAGGTGATGTGACAGACTGAATACTGGAGCCCAAAGATATCCAGGTTCTAAGCCCTGGAAACCATGTATTGCAAAAGGGACTTTGCAAAAGCTGAGCGTGTTGAAATGAGAGATGTTTCTGGATGGCTGGGTCCTAGACACACTCATAACGATCCTTATATAAGAGAGATCTGACCGCAGAAGCAGGCCATGTGCCCACAGAAGGGATAGGCGATACTGCTGGCCTTGAGGATGGAGGAAGGGGCCACAAGCTAAAGAATGCAAAGAATGTTCTAGAAGCCGGAAAAGACAAGGAAACATTCTGTTCCAGAGCCTCCAGAAAAGAGCAGCCCCCTTGACTTGAGCCCAGTGAGATCCACTCTGGACGTCTGGCCTTCAGAACTACAGAACAATAAATGTGTGTCACATAAGCCACCAAGTGTGTGCCCATCACCACACCCCTAGGAAACCTGACACTGGGAGCACCCAGCATCTGCACTGGCATGGCCTTCCTCCCTTTGCTGGCTCTAACGTAGGAGGTCCAGGCAGAGCGTACTTCGGGAAGCATCGCTCCAGCGCCGTTCCAAGCTGCTTTTCAAACCAGAGAATTTTTGCCAGCATCGGAGGGACTCTGCTCCAAGCACCTACTTCTACCTCCTGATTTCGCAGATGGGGACACTGAGGCCCAGGCAACTGCAGAAAGGCAGAAGGATGAAAGATGTTTCCTTTCAGCGCCATTGGCTTTCAAACTCCACTCGGAGTTTTATAAAATGAGCGATTGTGCTGACTGCCAATAGCTTTGCAACAATCTCATAATAACCCAATCGTGAAACGATTTAGCAATCCTGCTGCTAATTGTATTTGTGGATAGAGCAATTGGGTAACTAGTCGGTTATTACTCATTCCCCAAGAGCCATACACATCGCGTTACAGGGAAGCTAATCTTAGAAATACTTGTTAACTCCGATGATAATTACTAAGTAATTGGCGAGAACACGCCATTGTGAATTTAGCTGGAATATGCCAGGTAATTATCTGGTCTTATGTTCCCTGTAAAATAAATCCAGGGTCCAAAGATTGTTCTAGTTGGCTGGCTCTTGTCCAACCATGGGCCTCGGCCAGCCAATTACGCGGATGCAGGTGATTAATCAAATTACTCAAATATTGGGTTTCGAACTGAACATTCGGATAAGAGATCTGATGGTCGACAAGTGGGCGGTGCTGAATGGGAGAAGGGGGTACACAGAGTCCCCCCCCCGAGATACATATATAATGACACAATAATAGGGAATAAATACCACTTCTTTGGGACTCATCTGGCTTCTTCACACAAAATACCAAAACACTTCAGAGACCAATTACATGTCCCAAAGCTGCGGAGTCTTTATCAGGGTGCCAGGAAAAGGCTGCGCTATTTGTGAAATCTGCAAGCAGTTATGGTGCTTGGGGGTGGGGGTGGGGCAGAGTTTGCACATAATAGAAAGGGGCCACAAACGCAGCTGGCTTACAGGACGAGTGACACATTTCCATAATGACCACTTGTTTCTCAAGGGGGGCTGCTGACCGAATCTCTCCACTTCCAATTAGCCCCTGGGAAAGGGGGGAGGGAGGCTTGGGGTACTGGGCTCTACCAATAACCCTAAGGAGGTCGGGGGGGGGGGGGGGGGGGACGAGAGGTCCTTAGAAGGGCAAGGCAAAGGACAGGAGATGGTGGGTTTTGTGTTTCTAGTTTGGGGATGTCTAAAAGAGGAGTCAGAGGGCCAGAAGGTGAGGAGCTGACCAGAGAGAAATTTGGGGTGACGGACTGGTGGGAGCACTAGGCAGAAGACCAGTGTGTGTGTATGTGCGGAGAAGACCACCTTCCCACCAGATGTGTGTACCCCAGATAAAGGGCTATGCATGAGGACGATACATTCTGGATAACAAAGAAAGGAGGAAAGATGCTGTGGCAGATTGTACAAGTGGCCACAAATTGTCCCTCTCCCTGCATCTATGCCCCTGCAAACCCTCCCATGCGGAGGCAGACTCTATTCCTCCAAGCCTTGAATCTGGCTTAACCACGTGACTTGGTTTGGCCAATGTCCATCAGTCAATGTAACAAGGACAGAGGTGTGAAAGGCACTTGCCCATCAGCGCTCGACCTCTTGCTGCCCTGGGAACCCTGAGACCACCCTGGGAATGAGCCCAGGCTAGGCTGTTGGGGAGCAAGAGACCATGAGAAGGTACCCAAGAGTGACCAGCCCCCAGTCTGATCTGCCAGCTGACCACAGATATGTCCCAAGAACCCAGCTATGGGGCCTGGCTCAGCACAGACCTGTCCACAGGATAGAGGAAAACTCTAAAGGGTAGGGGGTAGTTTGTTACTCAGCACAAGCATACTGATACACTCACCTCATGAGAAGAGCTCAGCCCCCGAATATGATCTGAGCTGGGAATTTCAGGGCTCCTTCTGTACTGTTCAGGGTGGAGAACCACCATTTTTACCCTGGTTTAAGGAGGATTGAAGGGCGAGCTCTCGATCTCCAATCCTTCCAAAACATTTACCACGGGCTACATGGATTCAATCCATTATCTGCACAGTCAGGGCTGACAGACAATAATAACACACCTTCTTCGGGCCACTGAGATCTTATAAATGGGCTCGAGGATGCTTTGTGTCACAAGGGACCAGACCAAAGACACACCAGCTCTTCCCTGAGCTCACAGCTCCTGCCAAGTTGAGAGACTTGTGCGTTTGGGATCTCATTGCTTGAGCTGGGAATGGGAAGGAGAGAGCGGACTCTCGGCATCCCAGGCCATGCCAGGAATGGCACTGCTGTGGTCAGTCCTAAAGCAACAGCAGAGCAACAGCCAGAGTTTAAAAACACACCAAAGGATTGTTTCACAATTTTCAACTTTCAACTGAAGCGATTTTATTTTTTCTCAACATCCCATGTCCCTGGGCGAGGTTAGAGAGCAAGTTCAGGAAAGTTGCTACCACCTGACATTTTCTTAATGTCAGATTTTCTCACTACCATTCCTGTGCAGCTAGAGATCAGGGATCCTGGATATTTAAAATAGCAATCGTGAAGACCTGCAAACGTAATATGCTACTTTCATGAAAGCCAGAATAACAGTCACCACGATCTTAGCCCACAGTTGGCAAAAACTAGGGCCTGGGGGCCAAATCCAGCACATCACCTGCTTTTATAAATAAAGTTTTATTGGCACCCGGCCAATTTGATCCAACTGAACAGAGTTGAGCAGTTGTTACGGAAACTCTGTGGCCCATGAAACCACATTCACTACTGGGCCCTTTACAGAAGAAGTCTGCCAACCCCTGATTGGATCCAATCAGTTTAATTTTCATATGGAGACTGTGAGTCTCGGCGCTGTTGTTCCACAAATACTAGGAGCACAGGGGGCTCTGAACCAACTTTCCTAGTTTCCCACTTACGGTGCTCTCCCCGTGGCACTGGTCTGCCCAAAGAGCTCTAGCATCAAAAGTATTTTCTGGAATCTCAAATCGTAAAAACCACACAATCGTGAATGGTAGAGCTGGAGATGCTCCCTTCGCCCGAACCACGCCTTAACCAGAAGCCCCCGCTTCTCAACCCTGCCAGAGGCAGGACTCTGGGACTGGGTCCGTGGGTGGGGGGACCCCGGGCAGGACTTACCTGGTGATGATGGCCAGGTGGGGCGGGCTCATACAGGCACCCATGAAGAGTACCACGTTCTCGTGCCGCGTCTGCCTGTAGGCCATCACCTCCCGCTTGAAGGCCTTTAACTGCTCCTCGTTATCCCTCTCGATGTCGATCAGCCGGATGGCCACCTCCCCGTGCCAGCGGCCGTGGTACACCTGCCCGAAGCGGCCCTTGCCGATGAGCTCGCCGATCTCCAGCTGCTCAAAAGGGATGTCCCACTCCTGCAGGAAGATGCTGGTCTGGCTGGCCTTGCGCGGGAAGCTCCGGGCTGAGAGCAGGGACAGGTTCATCTCCTCGAAGTCGTCCTCTGACTCCTCAGCCTCATCGTGGCCCTCTTCATTCTGGGGTCAGAAAAGGGAGAGTGGTCAGAGCGGTGCCTGCGAGTTCCCCCTGGGTCCGGACACATCCCTAAGTGCATTTTTGGTGGGTGGGGGACGTGTATCTATTCACCCCAGGTTGCTCCTGTCTAGAATCATAGAAGACGGAGCTGAAAGGGAGATCGTGATAGTCCAATGCTCTCTTGCCAAGAGGGAAACTGAGGCTCTCTTGCCAAGAGGGAAACTGAGAAATGATGGGGGACCACCCAGGCTGGTTTGCTGGAGGCTGCTGGTTTGGGCAATGGAAGCCTCCTTGGGGAGAGGGTGCCTGACTGGCTCAGTCGGTAGAGCATAGGACCCTTTGGCCTCCGGGCTGTAAGTATGAGCCCCACACTGGGTGTAGAAATCACTTAAAAATGAAAATCCCCCTGGGAATCCCTTCAGGCCCAGCAAACAGGGGTGCTTGGTCACCCCAGGAGGTTGTTTGACATCGCACGGCCAGGCAGAGCTGGGGCTGGGGCACAGGTGTCTCAATACCTAATCTCCAATGCCCTCCTATTCCGTCGTGATATTTTGACCTGCCTGCTCGTGCGCGTGTAAGACAGACAACAGGCTGAACTGTGGATGCATCAGGGATCTGTCTGCACAAAACACCTCAGCAGGGAGTGCCTTTTGCTTCCCCCAGGGGATTTGGAACTGATGAGTCAGAAACAGGGAGCGGTCAGAGCTCCTCTGCACAGGGCAGACCCCTGGGCTTCCTCAGCCGCCGTGAGGACAGGGCATAGAAGGGAGGCTCTTAGGAGGGCTTACCTAAATCGGACAAAATGAGCTGGAATCTGGTCTCTGTGTGACTTTGGGTGAACTGCTTGACCTCTCTGAGATCTCCTTCTCTCATCATAAAGTTGAGCTAATAAAACCCGGCCTCCACCCCCGCAATGGTGTGAGGTTTGCAAGGGATGAGAGCCCTTGTACAAGCCTGACCATTTGCATCCAATAGCCCCTCGGCTTCCAGAGAAAATGCAGATTCCTGGGCCCTATTCAGAGCTACCGAATCAGAGAAGAGAAGGCCGGGGCCAGAACGCTGCACTTTTGTCCCCGCACACCCAGGTGGCCCAGGAATGCTTAGGTGTGACCACCGAATCATTAGACAATGAAGGTCCGGGGACCTGACTTCCCAGCGTGGCACCAGACTGTTCTGGCCCTTGGGTTCTTTTGCTTGAGTGAGGAAGCAGCAGGAGCCCCAGCCGGTGGGGATTCCCAGAGGCTTGGCACCTGACGAGGCAGCCTGAGGTCCTCCTGCCCCCAAACCTGAGCAAGCCGCCCTTTGTGGCACACTCTGGAGAAATGACACACTTTCCATTGGTTGGCCTCGCCCAGGATCATTTTTCGACTAGCCCAGTAATTGCAGAAAGGACAGAATTTTCTCTGGGCTCTACTCCCTTTGCTTTAGACACAGCAACAGTGCTGCGGAGTCCATGGTTCTAACTCAGGACACTTCATTCGTTCCTCCAGCAGTTTTGGCAAATGGAAAGAAGCCCCAGAACATTCCGAAAGCTCGCCAAGCTCCTTGTCCCTGGGGACCCTGCCTCCCCGGGGTATTCTTTGGAAGGCAGTGGGGCACAATCCCCTCGGTATTCACCTGGCCCTAAGCTGATGTTTCAACTAAGAATGCAAATCCCTTGCCAACTTCTGCAAGACTAACTTTTCCACGATGCACACCATATAATGGCCCGTTAGTCTCAGTGCCGGGAGGGGCCCCCCCGCCACTTGTCCCAGAGTTAGAACATCCATCAAACAAGCCCCAACCCACCCCAAGCCCTCTGCGTCATTAAAGTCATCCATCGACCCTGCCAAGTGCTGGGCAGCCCCAGGAAAAAGGTGCTTCTCGCTCTTGGAATCTCACCTCTGAAGTTGGCTCCACTTCAATTTGAAGTAATGGATTTCCTTCCAAGCTTTAAAGAAAGGAAAAGAAACGTGACCCTCAGGTGAAAAGGAGGTCGGTGTCTTGTTTATCCATGTATGAAGTCTTGGAGTGAGAAGCCCTCCCCATCAAGGCTTTATCTCAACATTCACTTCAACACTTGGGTCCAAAATAATCCATAACCTCACCATGAAAAAGCATTGACAAGGACACTGTTTTAAATAGATTTTCGGGACTGCTCAGGGCCTCATTTTTCTTTATGGCTTCGGTGTCCACTGATCTGGCAGCTTCCTTATACGTTGGCCGAAATACCATGGGCGGAAGAATTCTCAGAGCCCCGGGTGTTTGCTAGGAAAGAATTAACGAGATTGCTCGAGTTCACTTGGGTTTGGAATCTTAGGGGAGAACCTTAGGGTTTGGGATTACAGGTACCGCCAGCTTTCCGCAAGCTGGCCTCACGCCACTTCTCTTTTATGAAAGGTCAATGCTGATATCTACCAAAAGAAATTCAGAGAGGGCTTTTGCTTTCATGGAAAAGGGTAAAAAGTGAACATCACATTCAGCTTGGTTTTGCAATGAGCCATTACAGGGGTGTCGTACACCCCGAGCAGTGGGAGGGCTGCCTCCAAGCTCCTTCCCTGGGACGTACCCTGGGCATCTCAGCATCCGGCCACCAGAGATTTGACCTGTGTCTACGAGCATCTGGGCTTCATCTCCGTGTACTTTGTGAATCCCTTAGCAAGATGTGTCCTAAGGTATCAGAAAAGCCTAAGAGAAGTAATTTTGGGGGTTGAGGGACACCCCCAATTTTTCCATAGAGATGAATGATAATTGCTTCTTTGTGTGACACTCTTTTGGCTCATGAAAGGTTTCCCAGGCACGCTCTACTTTCAGATAGCGGGGAAAACCTGTGTGTGCCAGGACAGGGCGAGGCCATCCAAGGGATATGGAGTTGGAACTGGAACCAGCTCCTGACTTTGAAAAATATTTCATTACTACCAAGGGGACGAAAGCAAGCGCAGAGACATTGTGCAGAAAGGCTAAGCGTGACAAGGGCCCAGAGTTAGGTATGACTCGAGTAAATGGAGTACGGTGGAAATGCCCCGGAGAGATTACTGGACGTCTGTTGAAAATCCTCAGTGTTTGAGTTAGTTGGATGTTGCCAATCACATTGAATCTGGATGCGTGGAATGGGAACGAGAGAAACCGTATTGGACTGGAAGACACAGGTGTGTGTGTGCGCACATGTGCACATGCGTGTGTGCACACGCGTATGCGTCCACACGCGAGGGTGATGCAGTCATGAGGTCCTGTGCTGCAGCTGGGCTAAGCTTGAGCTCCTGGTGCGTGTGGGTGCTGGGGCCACAGGGTGCTTGCATGTGTGTGTGCGAAGTACGTGTCGGGTATCACATGGATGCGATGGGATGTGCTCTCTGTAGGGGTGGTTCTGGGCGCATGGGAGTTGGGGATGCCTCTGGGGATGTCGTGGGCACACTGTATGTTGACAATGTAGCTGGGTATATACTGAGGTGTGAAGGCATTGTTGGAGCACATGGTATGTGATGGGCACGGGAGGTGTTTCTGGGGATGTTTTCAGAGGAGAGGTTGTGTGTGTGTGCATGTGTGCGTGTTCTGGGGATGTGTTTTCAGAGGAGAGGGTGTGTGTGTGTGTGCACGCGTGCATGCATGTGTGTGCGTGTGTGTATTCTAGGGAATGTGTTTTCAGAGGAGAGGGTGTGTGTGTGTGTGTGTGTGCGTGTGTGTATTCTGGGGAATATGTTTTCAGAGGACAGGGTGTGTGCATGTGTGTGCGTGTGTGCGTGCATGTGTGTGTGTGCATGTGCGTGGGTGTGTAGGGCTGCAGAGAGACAGTAACTGGGCTGTTGAAGGCCCAGAAAAGCTGAAACCAGGGGCAGGAAAAAAATCACAATGAACACCTTGCTCCCTTCCTATTTCCTCTGGGGAAGCTTAGCAGATCCCCCTACCCACCGCTCATTTGAGGGGCCACTGCTCTCCTGACACTGAGACCTCAAGAAGTTGCTGACCCTGCAGACAGAGCCAGTCCACTTGCTGGAGAGGCTCCAGGTGAGAGGGAGCCTGAGGGGCTGGAGGAATGAAAAGAAGGGGAAAGAAGGGAGGGTCACAAAGTGCTGTTTGCTTTACTGTTAAAGAGTTATTTATAAGTTATTTGCAGTATGGCCGGGAAGGGCGAAGGCCGAATGAAAGCACCCCGCGACAGCTGAAATGCCGTGAACTTAATGCCTTGGGGAGATCTGGGTGGAACAATGCGCTGGATTCCCTCCTCACACCCAACAACAAAGCAGGCAGCCCTCCTCTGCTGGCATCCAGGCGTGATTATGGCAGCCCAGCAATTAAATTATTTCCTTCCACTAAGAGTTAGCGCCCATCGCTCCATGCCCGTTAAAGCAGATCACAGGCAGCTACTGTATTTTGCGGCCACTCCCTGCCTGCCAGTTAATAACCTGGGGTTCGTCTTGTACGAACTGTGGAACTGGTGTATGCGCAGCAGAGAAATGATCCGGAGCTGGATGTCAGCACGATATTCCCAGCAAATTGCCGCTCCTTCGATTTCACAGATGTGCTACTTGGGTCTTTAACAAAGTCCGTAAATCCGGTCAGAAAGGATAGAGTAGTTAGGGGAGCAGAAGAACAACCAAGGAAGAAAAAATGTCAAATCGAACAACCAAGGAGCCAGTCAAATTGAAATCAGGTCCCCTAGCATGCCCTCCACTTTGGCCACAACCAAAGAACTGAAGTCAAGGGAGGTGGTTTGGGCTGTTGGGCTACACCAACAACAGACCACCTGGAAAGACAGTCTGTGTCCCAAGGACACTCGAGATGCCACATGCAAAGGCATTCATTGCAGTGTTGTTTACGACAGTGATATATGCGAAGATAGGAGATCGGGCAAGAGCGAAATGATTAAGGACATTTCCCACATCAATGATGATATTTTACGGCCCTTAAAAACAATGCCTATAAAGAGTCTAGAAAAATACGAAAAGTGCGATGCTATAGCTTTACAGGGTGACAAAGCCGACTGGAAACGGCAGAGACCATGAATCACGAGTATGTAAAATATGAATAGAAAGAACACACGTCAAAGTTCTAAGAGTGGTATGATTATGAGTGATGATCTTTCTTTTCTTTTTTTACAGACAAGTCCATGTTTTCCAAAATTAGCTTAGATTATTCTGATAACGGTATAAAATCAGAGGTCAGAAAACTTGGTCCATAAAAGGCCAGATGGTAAATATTTTGAACTTTGCAGACCCTATAGCCTCAGTTACCATGAAAGCCATATAGACAGTATGTCATAAACAAATGGGCGTGGCTGTGTACCAATAAATCTTTATTTATAAAAATAGGTGGCAAATTGGATTTGTCCCATAAACTGTAGTTTGCTGATCCCTAGTCTAACCCGAAGTTGTGCTTTTTTATGCTTGCACAATTTGTGCAAGACGAACCCCAATTATACTTTTTAGAGGTGGGGGACAATCATATACAACAACTGTTCTTTCGTTAGCTCTAGCTATTTCCGAAAGTTATCTTTCTGATCATAGAAGAGTCTGGGGATCCTAAGGAAATGGTCCAGCCCCTGGAAATCACCCTTGGCAAGCAGGGCCATGACACGAAGCAGAGCGGGCTTGTCCAGGCCGAGAGAAGCTGTCACACTCTCCCTCTCTTTACCTGAGTCATTCCCTAAGTCTCTCTCTCCCGCAGTCTCGCATTCCGTCAATTCCAGGAAGAGGAAGCAAGAAGACAGAGACCCTGAGCAGACTGAAGACCCAGCATTGGAGAAGGAGGTCTCTGTTCTACTTACATTGGATTCGAGGTCACTGGATGCAGGATGACCTGGGGCGCCCGGGTCGGCGTCTCCGGCACCACATCTGAGAAGCCGATGGGAGACAGTCAGAAACCCAACACAGAGTCCACAACCTCCCCCAAGGACCTGATTCCTGGCAGATGGGGCAGCTAGTAACTTCTCACCAGACTGTGCGTCCCTGGGGCTGGCCAATCCCTTCTTTCCCTTCCTTGATCACTTGAACTTGTCCCGCTCACACACACCAGTATTCCAAGATGGCACCCTGGACAAAATGTCCCACTGACAACGTGAGGGGGTTGCCAGAGCCTGGAGCCTCTGAGCGGAAGCCCCCAGCTGGTCAACTCCGAACCCCCCCCACTCCTGAGTTCTCTTTGGTGAGGCCCCACACGGTTTCGCATCTCCTGGTGCCCAACACAGCCACTCCGAGCACCTCTCCACTACCACGTGGCTCTGGACCCCTCCTCACCCTGGCCCGTCCTTCTACTGCAGGCCGCTTCTCAGGCTGTTCTCTTGTGCCTCAGGATCTCCTTGGTACCACAGTGCCCTTGAGACCACCCAGCCTCTCTTCTCCCACCTCCACGGCTCACCATGATCCTGGGGGCTGGTGGTTCCACTGTTGCCCTCTTTGAGCTCGCCCCCCCGACAACCCTTGCCTTCATCCATTCCAGCAACGCGTGCCCCTCCAAGGGCCTGCTGGGGGGGGCCTGCGAGCCCGTGGACTCACCTGGGAAGATGAACTGCTGCTTGAATTTGTAGTAGTGGGACGCTTGCAAAGGAAGGAAAAGGCCAAAGTCAGTGCTGTCCCTGGGCTGTCCCTTCAAATAACAAATCAGGCTCCCGCAGCCACGGTGTGGGTTCTCTGTCCATTCTAGAGAGTTCCCAGATTCCTGCAGACACCCTAAATCACAAGGGACTGAGGGCATGTATAGAAGAACCAGAGCTCTATACATCCAAGCCAACCTCCCCACTGCAGCTCCCTAAAAACAGAGCATCTCACCTCGGAGAGTCACCAGGGCACAAACCCATTTTTGTTAATCACGTAGGGACACACATACACACAAAGTCTTTGTCAAGCCATAATCTAAAATATCAATTTTTTCCCTTAGCCAGAGTGATTAGAGAGGCTTTAAAAAAATATTTTATGACACAATGAGCTATGTCTCACACCTGTTAAGATGTCTACTCTCCAAAAGATAAGAAGGAGGTGCTGGGGAGGGTGTGGAGAGAGGGAAAAGTGTGGGGCACCGTTGGTGGGAATGCAAACTGGTGCAGCCATTGTGGAGAATGGTCTGGAAGGTCCTCAAACAATTAAAATAGAACTACTGCAGGGTCCAGCAAACCCATGTCTCAGAATATGTCTGAAGGAAATAAAATTGCTATTCTGGAGAGATATCTGCCCTCCCACATTCATTGTGGGATTATTTATAGGATCCAAGACATGGGAGCAACCAGATGTCCCCTGATGGATGAATGGATAAAGCAAATGGTGTGTACACACACACACACACCCTGTATATTTACATATGTATATACAATGGAATACTATTCAGCCATAAAAAAGAAGGAAATCCTGCCATTTGCAACCACATGGATGGACCTCGAGGGCACTGTGCTAAGTGAAATAAGTCAGACAGAGAAAGACAAATACTGTAATATTACTACTTAATATGTAGAATTTGACAAAACCATATTCATAGAAACAGAACCAGATGGGTTAGGGGACTGGCTGAAGGTGGTCAAAAGGGCACAAACTTCAAGTGATAAGACAAATAAGTCCTGGGGATATAACGTGCATCACAGGAACTACAGTTGACAACACTGCTTCATATATTTGGAAGTGGCTGAGAGTTTAGGTCCTGCAAGTTCTCATCACGAAGAGAAAAATTTGTAGCTGTGTGTTGGAGATGGAGGGTAAGAAGACTGGTGGCCATTTTGCAACCTCCTACACGTATGCTGTGCGTCTTCAACTGACACAATGTTATATGTCAAGTATATTTCAATAAAATTGGAAAAGTATGCATTTCCCGTGTTTTCCAAATTTTCTGCATTGAGCATTGTATGAGCGTTCCTGCGGCTGCGGTGACAAATTAGCACACGCTTGGTGGCTTAAAACAACACGTTTATCTTCTTATAATTCTTGAGGTATAAGAAGTGTGGAATGAGTCCTAAGGGGCTAAAATCAATGCGTCGGCAGGGCTGGTTCTTTCTGGAAGCTCCAGAGGAAAATCAGTCCCTTGCCTTTTCCAGCTGTTATAGCCCACATTTCTTGGCCCAGAGCTCATCACTTCAGTCTCTACTCTGGTCCTGACATCACTTCCCACCGACTCTGACCTTCTCATCTCCCTCTTTTAAGTCCCCCTGTGGTTCCATCTGGATAATCCCAGCTTAATTTAACTCAACTCAGGATCCTTAACTTAATCACATCTACAAAGACAAGTCACATAGAAAGTATCATAGTCACAGATTCTGGGATTAGAGCATGGCCATCTTTGGGGTACCATTATTTGGCCCACCATGAGCATGAGTTGATCTCTATATTTAGGGATAAAAGAAATTTCCTCAACTTTGCTGCTGACTCACCTACAATTCATTTCACTTCCGGTTCATTCACCAGAGACCAGCTGTTCCGGATATCCCCAAGATTTCTGATGTTACCAGTTACTCCAGTGGGATGGATGGAGGGGCTGGAGCAGGTGGGGCCAGGGTGCCACGGGCATTGGGGAGGTCACACAGAGTTTCAGCTCCCCAGGCAGAGGAAGTGAGCAGGAATGGGGTCAGACAGCAGTCTGAACTGGTGAATACGCTTCCAGAAATAATTTCATTACGTCCAGGACAACATATGACGTGCACGTTGACTCACCAGGAACTCGTGGAGTGGATCAGAGGCTGGGGCTGGGGGTTGACAAACCATAGCCCATGTCTGGACCATCACCTGTTTTTGTTCATAAAGTTCTACTGGAACACAGTCTCGCATTCATTCATTTATATGCTGCTGTCACGCTACAATGTCATAGTTGAATATTTGCAACCATCTGGCCCATAATGTCTAAAATATTCCTGTTAGGCTCATTATAGAAAAAAGTTGGCTGACTTCAAGTTCAAAGCAAAGATGAGCTGGACAGCAAGACTAGGAGGCTGATCCTAAAGGGTCGAATCCTGGCTCTTCCTTTGGCTGTTTGTAAAAGCTTGAGCAACTCTCTCCTGAGCCTCGGTTTCCAGGTGTGTAAAATGGGGATAATAACAGTCTTTCCCTCCCAGGGCTGAGATCATCGTTACATGAGATCAGAGTGCACAGTAGTGCTGAGTAAGCATTAGCTGCTGGGGTTAAGCCAATATCTTTCTAAGCTCTCTTAATAAACAGACAAGAATGATTTATAATGAAGAGAAAATCTGTTTCAGAGAGCAAAGTCATTAGCTGCCCCTGAGGTTGGAACTGATTTATAAACTCCCCCAGGACAGAGAGCAAATGTTGGCATCTCAGGATCCCAAGGGCCCTTGCACCAATGGGCGCAGGACTCATGTTTGTGGAATTAATCAACTCTCTTCTAGCACAGCGATCCCCAAATATCACAGATAGTTGGAATCCAAACGGATGCATTTTCTAATTCTGGAAAATGAGGTGCCCGGGAAGGGAAGCAACTCATTCGAAGTCACACAGCAGAGCTTTAAAAGAGAACCAACCTCCGTGATTTCAAGGACCTTCTTCTGTTAGATAACTTGTTTTTTTTTGTTTTGTTTTGTTTTGTTTTTCCTTTTCATTGCACCCTGTCAACAAGGGGCTAAAATTAAAAAGGAAAAACTACCCGGAGTTCTCAAGAGGCTTAGCTGATTTCTTCTCTCCCCAACTGGGATGGGGGATTCAGTGTCTGCAGAAAAGGCTAGCTGGCAGTTACATTCTTTCACAGAGCAGCAGCTGGGAGAGGGAGAGGAGACACTGCTCTGAAAAGGGACAGGTGTCAGGCAGAGGGACGCCGGCAAATGCCTCCAAGCACATAGCCAGCCCCATCCTCGACCCCTCTGTGTGCTGGAGAACAGCTTGTTCCTGATGACCGAAAAGGAGACAGTGGCCAGAGAGGACTCAAGGCATGGCCATGGGCCCTTTCCTTGCCAACAACAGGCACCAGTGAGGAGCGATTCCAACGGGAAGCTGATGAACCCAAGTGGTCTGTTCAGGAAAGCTGAGCGTCTCCCACTCTCTGGAATGGAAGAGGACTCGGGGGAACTGGGAAGCTTCAGGCAGCCCGAGGCCAGAGACATAAGCAGACCACTTTGAAGTCACCTCTACTCTGAAGCCCTCCTTCCTACCCTCCTTCCCTAAGGCCTCCCCCCAAAGCAGCCCGAATGGTTTTCGAGAAGGATCTACAAGGAAGAAGGGAGGATAAGTCATCTCCTGCCTACACCTTTTAAATAAAATTCAGATTTAAATAAAACCCAGATTCCTGCCATGCCTTGGAAGGCCTGACCAGACCCCCTCCCTGCGGCCCTGAGGCTTACCTGGTGCCATTTTCCCCTTACTCATGGCACTCAGTCACTGGGACATTTTTTCAGCTCTTCCCTGGGGCAGGGCCTTTGCACATGCACCCTCCCCCCACCGGTCAACTCTCCCCTCATCTTCGGAACTCAGCCCCCTCTGACTCTTCAACCTAAAGTTGTCCACCCCCAGGCTGGGAAAAGGCAAGCAGGTGGATTCTCTCCTAGCTCCCCCAGGAGAAACCAGCCCTGTGGACACCTTGATGTTTAGCCCTGTGAAAGCAACTTTGGACTCGTGACCTCCATCACTATAAAATAATATGTTTCGGCTGTTTTAAGCCACTAAGCTTGTGGTGATTTATCACAGCAGCCACTGGAAACTCATAAAGGGCACAGCTGGTGTGTGTACAGCTTCATACCTAGTGCCTTGTATAGTACTGGTACGTAGTAGATGCTCAGTAAATATGTGTCATGGAAACAGATGGGTGAATGCAGTGTGAGGGGAAGGGGGTGGTTCTGGACAGGAGGAAACACCCATGAGCCACTGGCCAGGTCAAATATGGCCTAGGATTTGGAGGAGAGTGGCAGGGGAACAAGGAAGTCAATCACAAATTCTAGCAAGTCTGTGCCTAATGCACTTGGTTTTCCAACTAAAAACTCTTTCAGATGTCATGAGGTTAACAAGTGAGCCAAATGCCTATTAACCCCATGGACCCTTTTAGAAAAGAACATTCTAGATCAGTCAATGCTGGGGACTGGTTATGCCAAGCATTACCTGGAACAGTCTTTAGAAAACTCAACAGCTGGGAGGGAACCATGGTCAAAGCAGCTTTCCCATCAGCAAAGGCTCACAGTAGAGAGCGTGACAGTGACTAGGGACTTATATGAACAGGACAGGCACTCGTCATCCTGAGGAAATTTTGCTAAAACCTCCTAAGTCAAGGGAGAAGATCCGGCTGCTCATCTGGAAGGTCCTATTTTGCTCACCATTTCCATATTGCATTTTATTATCACCATCCGGTTATAAAAGCGGCGCATGCTCCTTGGTATCTACACATTGTAGCAATGCATAAAATAAAACTCCTCTTCTTAGAAACAGCTGCCACGTGAAGTTCTTGCAGGCTTTTTTTGTGCATATACAAATACACAAGTATATATACACACACATATAAACATACGTATACACCTGTATGTAATTATTGTAGAATACGAAGGATGTTATTACACCAACTGCTTTGCGAATCACTTATTTTCCCACCGAAATGATATTGTGGATATCTTTCATGTCAGGATATCTACAAGGAGCCCCTCCATTCTTTTTAAGGGCGGCTGAATATTTGGTTATGCAGGAATATTACAGCATATCAACCATTTCCCCTCTTGATTGTAATCAACGATTCCCCTCTTGGGTTGAGTCCAGATTTCCCACTACCGCAATGAAATCCTTATGCACTGATCCCTGTGCCCTACGCAAATATAATCTGTATATAGAGTCTTAGAAGTGATATTGCTGGTCCGAGGAATGTACATATAAAACTTTGACAGACAATGCAAAATTACCTTCTTGGAAGGTTGAATTCAATTCCTACTCCTAACACCAAGGTATTTGAGGATTTCATCTTTATTTCTAGAATTCTGATTAGGGCCATATGAATTAGCAGTGATGGTGGGAAATGCCAAAAATGGTAGCCATGGTGTTTTTTGTTTGTTTTGTCTTTTTTTTTTTTTTTTTTTTGAGAGAGAGAGAGAGAGAGAGCAGAGGAGGGGTAGAGGGAGAGGGAGAATCTTAAGCAGGCTCCATGCCCAGCGTGAAGCCTGATGTGGGGCTCGATCTTATGACCCTGAGATGACAACCTGAGCCAAAATCAAGAATCAGGTGCTTGACCAACTGAGCCACCCAGGCGCCCCAGCATTTGTCAAGATCTTCAGGGAGATAGGCACTCTGCTCCACTCTGTATGTGAATGACAGGTTTAGTCCTTTAGTGATTCTGTGAAGTAGATACTATTATTATCTCCATTTTACAGAGGAGGAAACAGAGGCTCAGAGTGGTAACTGATTCGCTCGTCAAGACGCAGGTATGAAGTAGCAGAGCAGGCATTTGAACCCCAAGCAGCCCAGCCCCAGAGCTCATACTCTTAACTAAAGTGCCTTCACTCAGAGCACCGCTCAGCCCACTCCCCAGACGTCACAGTTATGAGACACTCCAGAAGATGTGCAGATCCACGGGCAGGCGAGTAGACAATCAGTGAGGACCCTGCCTCGGGGGACCCAACCAAAGGAATGAAACAGCTCAGGGAGACAGCCATCACCCCTGGTCAGCCAGGTGTCTTGTCTAAAGATGCCCACAGAGTCTTTGAGGGGCAGAAAGAGTTGTGGCATTCGGACACACGCTGCTCCCTTAGGAGGTCCTTTCTCAGTCCCTGGTCATTAAGCAAGCAGCAAACAGTTTCAGGGACAGTACCCCAAAGTCAGTGACCAGGGGTGGGGTCGAGCAGCTCTAAGAAAGCACCCAGACACCCACTTTCCCTCAGATTTGGGGGGGGGGTCATGAAGTATCCATTCACCCCGTTCCAGGGAAGTAGAAATGGACCACCCCGGAGGTGGCAGTGGGAGCCCCAGCCTGTGGACATAGTGGGCAGTTTTGGCCTCATTGGCTCAGGGAAGCACACGCCGAGATGATTCCAGCTGTTGGCTCATGTTATGGTCCTTGGTGGCTGCCAACTGAGTGGCCTTCACATCAGACAGATACAAGATTGCCTCAGGCTTGAACTTCACAAAAAAATCCCCATATTGTCAAGACTCCAAAATGTGCCTTATTCCTATGGACATAGCCCCAGATCAAAACAGTGTGGGCAGGCAACAGCTTGTCCTTAAATCAATAGTGGTATCAGGGTGCTGCCTAGGTGTGGGAATGGGCCCCCTTTTGCCTACCCACCATTCATTCGTGGCTTATTGGGTTTGGAAGTGTGACCCGTGGCTGAGAACCTGGATTTCCTCCCCCTGCACGAAGCTTGCTGGCTCAAAGGGAAATCAGCCCCCGGATCAGCACTGTCCAGTGGAACTTTCTGTGATGATAAAAATATTCTGTATTCTTCACTGGCCAATATGGCAGCCACCAGCTCCAAGCAGCTAATGAGTAATCAATCAGCTAATGTGGCTGAAAAATTAAAACTTCAATTATATTTACTTTTAATTCATTTTGGTTTAAACAGGCACATGTGGCTATGGGGCATATTGAACAACAGAGATCTAGATTCTGATTCCCATTGGTCAAGCCAGACCTCATCCCACCAGCCTCCTTCCTGCAAATACAGCCAAGTTAGAAAGTCCTAAGGGCCCTAGAAAAGGTAGTGAACTGGGCTGGACCTCAGAAGATGTGGGTGTACTCTTAGATCTGGCCCAACTGAGCAGAGAGAGATCCCTTAAGTCTAATGACAAAAGAGGCCAAGAAGCCAAACATCTCATGAGTGGCTTTTCCAGCATCTTATAGCCCCATGCATGGTCTCAGGTCAGCAGCCAGATGCCTTGGAATTTGTGGACTGGGAGAAACTTCCAGATCCTCTCATCCATCTGTATCCTTTCAAAGGTGGGAAAGCTCAAGTCAGAGGTCATATGGCATGAACACGGCAGAACCGGATACTGAATCCAGGACCCCAGCTGTTCATTCTGAGCCCTATCCTGACATCTGGAGTAAGTCTCTGTCTGAATGCAGCCCTGCCCAGCTGCGAGCCCAGGATCCTGATGCCAATTTCAAGCTATTTAGCTCATGAGACAACTGCCAGCTTGATTAGAGCCCCTCCCACCCCGCCCCATGACTGACCTAGCTGGAGACACTGGGTTGCTGTTGACCAAAAGTCCTTGACCTCTCTGAGCCTCAGTATCCTCATCTGTAAAATGGAGCCAAGAAGGCTTACTTCATGGCAACCCTAAAGATCAAATAAGGTAATAATGTGGTGATTGCCCTGCCTATGGGAAGACTCAGCCGCATGCCTTCAACGCCTTACCTTTAAGCATGGACCGACCCAGACACGGCTCTGGTTCGAGCCCAACCCTTCCTCCCACCACAGCATCCCAAGTGCAGAGGTACCTGGCAGGTTGAAGTTCTTCTGCTGCCTCGTGCACTGCGGGGAAGGGTGCAGGGGAGAAGGCGGTGTGGCGCTGGGAGGGAGGGGCGGTGCTGGCGAGGAGGGCGTGGAGGATGTTGTAGATGAGGGATTGCTGCTGGAGTCTGGCTGGTAAGGGACAGGGATGTGGTCCTGCAGAAAGAAAACAGGGCAGGGACCAGGGGGAGGCAGAGAAGCAGAGACACCGCAGTGAGAGTGGGCAAGCAGGAAGGAACCCACGCCAGCATCCTTAGCCGCTTCCCTTAGCCACCAGACCCTTCCCACGTCCCACCAGCTTCATCATCCCCACCCACCAGCTAGTTTGCATCCAGCTGTGGAAGGAACAGTTCCTGGCATCAATTTCCCACCCACTGCCTGGACTCCAGAGCGAAAGGTTACCATGTAATGAAAGGCATGTAGGTGACAGCCATGCTCTCTGTGCCTTTCGATTTGGGAAAGCCCCACGCCGAGGTGCCCAGAGTGCTCTTCCCATCCTAACACCTCTCCTCCTGAGTGTTTATTAAAGAATCAACAGCCTGACAGCTCCAGAGAGGGCGCGAGAGCGAGCCTTCAGCTTCTTCCCGCACATCTCAGTTGGAGGCGCCACTGCCTCTCCTGGAGCCCGAGCTGGCTCTAAGTGAACATGAGGACATAATCGAAGTGTGCAACCTCAGAATGGTCCCTGGCTGGGGGGGTGGGTGGCGATCGGGAGCAGTGTCCCCCAAAAGCCCTGCCCCTTGGGAAACTCAGAATGTGACCTTCTTTGGAAAAAGGTCTTTGCGGATGTAATTAAAGATCTCAAGAGGAGATCATTCTGGATTAAGGTGCGCCCTAAATCCAATGTCAAGCGTCCCTATAAGAAACGGAAAAGGAGAGACATGCACAGAGGGAAAGGCCACATGAAGACAGACGTAGAGATCACACTGCCACGTCTCTAAGCCAAGCCAGGACTAGGATGGCCAGAGCCACCAGAGGTTAGGAGAGAGGCATGGAATGGATTTTCGCTCAGAGCCTCCAAAAGGAACCATCCCTACTAACACCTTGATTTCAGACTCCTGGTCCCCAGAACTGGGAGAGAAAAAATATTTGTTGTTCTAGCTCCCCAGTTTGTGGCCAGTTGTTATGGCAACCACAGGAGACTGAGCCCAGCAGATGCCGCTGAGTCAGGCAAACCTAGACTCACAGTTCCCACAGCGACCCCTCCCCCCTGCATCTGCGACCAAATGCTTAACCTCTCTGGTTCTCAGTTCTGCCCACTGTAAAATGAGAGTACCAGCAAACCTCAATGTCCCGTAAAAGTGATTCCTGCCTCTCAAAGCCAGAGGAACTAAGTGTTGCCTCTCAAAGCCAGAGGAACTAAGTGTTCTCCGGGGCACACTGCCTGTCCCCTCACAGGATGCCAGTCACCTAGTCCCTGCATTACTGAGGTCCATCACTCCAATGGGCTACGGTGCCTGAGGATGATTTTGTGCAAGCCGGTTATTTGACAATGGGTCATGTTTACCTGCCAAACTCCAGAGTCAGCGTAATAAACACCAACCAGCAGGGGGGAAGGGCGGGGGGGGGGGGGGGGAAGGAGTAGCGGGCACTCTCTTTCTGGCTGCCCAACGGATGGCTGTGCTGTCCATGTCACCCTCCCAGAACACACTCACTCCCGCTGCCTCCAAGTAAGCTCACTTCCGTGAGATCCAGCCTCTCCTCATCCCTTACATGGGCTAAGAACCGCCACCGGCTGGGTCTACTATGTTTAGATGCGCTTACCCATGCATCTACGCCCCTGGCATTGAGCCGAGGCCCTTGGCTGTCAGTAAATGGGAGCAATTATGTTGGTGACACAATCTGCCTTGAAACTTCTTATCTGGGATACCTGTAGATTCACAGGCGGTTTTAAGAAGTAGCAGAAATCTCACGCATCCTTACCGGGTTTTCTTTGATAATTCCGTCTTGCAAAATTACAGCATAGTATCCCAATGCAGACATTGCATGGATACAGCCAAGACACAGAACATTTCCACCACCATGGGGATCCCTCATATCGCCCTTTCATGGCTACTCCCACCTCCCTCTCTTTCCCTCCCATCTAGAACCTTAAGACACCACTCATCTGGTCTCCATTTCTATTATTTTGTCATTTCAGGAACGCTATATAGGCGGAATCATACAGTATGCAAACTTTCTGGATTGGCTTTTTCTTTTTTCCACCCAGAAGAATTCTCTGGAGATTTCTCCAAGCTGTTGAGTGTATCGATAGTTTGTTCCTTTTTTTTTTTTTTTTTTTTTTTTTAAATTTATTTGACAGAGAGAGATCACAGTAGACAGAGAGGCAGGCAGAGAGAGAGAGAGGGAAGCAGGCTCCCCGCTGAGCAGAGAGCCCGATGTGGGACTCGATCCCAGGACCCCGAGATCATGACCTGAGCCGAAGGCAGCGGCTTAACCCACTGAGCCACCCAGGTGCCCCCTAGTTTGTTCCTTTTAATCTCTGAGCAGTGTTCCATGACATGGATGTATCCCAGCGTGTTTGACCGTTCAGTCACTGAAGGACAGCTACGTTGTTTCCCCTCCGTGGCTACTGTGGATAAAGCTGCTGTTAACATTGGTGCACAGGTTTTGTACGCACAACAGTGTTTATTTCTCTGGGATAAATACCCAGGAGTGCAACTTCTGGACAGCATGATAATTGCATGTTTAATTTTTAAAGAAAAAGCAAATACTGTTCTTTGGAGCAGCTACACCATTTTATATTAACAATGTATGAGTGATTTTCTCTGTCTCCCAGCCAGTGTTTGGTGTTTTCACTATGTTTTACTTTAGCCATACTGATAGGAATGTCATGATACTTCACTGTGGTTTTAATTTGCATTTTCCTAATGGCTAATGATATTGAACATCTTTTCATGTGTTCACTTGCCATCTGTATATCCTCTTTGGTCTTGATTATTGTTAACTATATAATGAGCCTTGAAATCAGGCAAACAGATTCCTCCCACTTCATTCTTTTCCAAAATTGTTGTTTAGCTATTCAAGTTCCTTTGCTTTTTCATATAACTTTTAGAATAATCCTGTCTTTATCTATTAAAAAAAATCTTGCTTGGATCTTGATAGGAATCAGGAATCAATTTTAAGGAGAACTGATATCTTAACTCTGTTGCGTCTTCCAATCCATGAACATAGTATGTGTATTAGTTTCTGAATTAGAAAAGTAGGAACAAGGGCTTGTGTTTTTTGCCCATTTTGAGAAGTTTTTGCCCATTATTTCTTGGAGAACTTTTCAGCCCTGACCTCTTCCTCTTCTCCTTCCAGGACTCTGATGACACCAATGTTATACCTTTTATTGTTGTCCAAAGGGTCCCTGAGGCTCTACTCATTTTTTTTTTTAATCCACTGTCTAATTTCTACTGCTCTATCTTCAAGCTCACGTATTCTTTCCTCTGCCCCTCCATTCTGTCACTGAGTCTCTCCACTGAGTTTTTAATGTTAATGAATAAATTTCCTAGTTGTATGTTCTAAATTTTTCATAGGTCCTGCTTTATAACTTCTACTTATTTGCTGAGACTTTCTACTTCTTTGCAGCAATTTCCCATTTTTTTTCATTTGTTTCAAGATTGTTCATAATCACTTATTGAAACATTTTTGATTGCTCTAACAATCTTTGTCAGGTAATTCCAAAATCTCACTTATCTCATCTATTGACTGTCTTTTTTCATTCAGTTTGTGATCTTTCTGGCTCTTGGTGTGACAAGTGATTTTTCATTGACGCCTGGACACCTGGGTATTACATTGTGAGACTCTGGGTCTTACTGAAACCTTTAGCTTCAGCTGGCTTTCTGTGACACTGCCCTAGCAGGGAAGAGGGCGTGTGCTGTGTTGTTACTGCTGAGTAGGGTAGATACCTAGGCTCTCTGCCTCTGTTGGCACCTGAGAGCAGCAGGGTTCCTCCTGTTACTGGATGGGAGTGGGAATTCCAGCTCCTTCATAGGCCTCCACTGATACACTCTTTTTGGGAGAAGTAGGAGTGCCTCATCACCACTCCCCATGTAATCCACTGACACCAAAGACAGGGGGAATAGCCTCATTAATGATGGGTGCTGGGAGAAGTCCTGACTCCACCAGGCCACCACTGACGTTATCTCATCAGGAAGGGGTACTGCATTATTGCTAAGTGAGGAGCTCACAGTCCCCAACACAAACCAGGCCACTTCACATCTTCAAGGCTTGGGACATGCTGTTATTTCTACTTGGAATATCTGTCTAGCCCTAGTCTGCCTACAAGACAGAGCTCACCTCTTCCATCCACTGAGAAGTTCCCCCGACCCCTGCTCTACAGGTAAAGCCTACCATTCACTCCTAGTGTTAGCTCTGCATTACTCCCTCGGCTTCAGCTCTTGCTTCTACCCAGTCACTTCTCAGCCTACTTGTTTGTCTCATCCTCTAGGCTAGGAGCTCCCTATTCTCAGCACTTAGAAACACACCAGGCACACTGTGGTCCTTCCACTGGATGGAAGGACCAGCAATGAAGGAAACGATGAAGCCAAAATTAAGGAAAACAAGAAATAAATGAAAAGAGGAGGGTTAGAGGGATCAAGAGAAGGAGAGAGGGATGGAGGAAAAAGATCTATCTCATTTTACTAGACTGTGTCTTATCCATCTTTGAATCTGCAGAACTTAGCACAGGAATAAAAACATAAGAGATAGCAATAAGTGTTATATGAATGAGTGAGTTAATGGGAAAGAAGAAGAACTAGAAGGCGAGATAAAGGGAGGGAGGGGAGAAGGAATTGTGTTCATAAAGAAAGGAATTATCTCCACCTCCTTGAGGGTAGAATTAGGTCTTCCTCATCTTTGTAGCTCAGGACTGTTGTGAATACAGAAAATCATCCCAAGAAAGCACTGCATATGGTGCCCACATTCTTTGGCCAAATTGCTACAATAGGAGGGGAAATTCCTTCTTCTGGTCAGACCCAGATCTATGGCCCGATGGGACCAGCAATTAGAGGTTGCATTCCAAACTCTACCAGATCATTCTGGGAAGGGCTAGTGGCATAATTCCTCTTTCTGAGCACAGTTAAGATGCAGAAACATCCTTCAGAGATCTCCCAGTCCAACCCCTTATTCTGTAAATGGAGACACTAAGACTCAGAGAGCAGGAGTGACTTGCTGGAGTCATACAGAGAGTTGGTGGCCCAGGTCCTAACCTCCACCCCAGCAGCAGAAACACAATATCGTGCCAAGTCACAAGAAATTCACAATTGACTCAGGAGTCAAACCGAAGCATGCTCATCTCCCAGGTTCCCATTTCGCCCAGTTGTGCACTGGTCTGGACATGGTGGTGATGGTAACTGCCTCTCTCATGGACTTTTCCTAAGAAAACTGTCCCTACCCTCCAACCCAATAGATGGTGCCGAATAGACAGTCCTAAACAGCCATACTTGTCTTGTGACCTTTAGAGCCCACCGCCAGTGCAGGACCACAGGTCAGAACAAGATGGCAGCTGGCCCATGACTATAATATGGAATGAAAAGATGAGCTGGCCGACAGGAAGAATGGCAAACAGCATTAGGAGAATAGGCAGAGAGGAGATGAGTTTCAAAGACAACAGAAGAGCCACAACAGGCCAGAAAACAAATAAGCCAAGGTTATGAGAAGTAGGAACTATATGGCAGCTGAAGCAAAGACACAGAGAAAGGAAGGTAGAGGATGAGGAAACCAGTCAACAGTAACAGACTGGAGCAGATCACAAAGAGTAACTGAGTCAAGGTCGTGATGGGAGAACAGAACAATGATTCATGGTCTTCCTGTAGGTCCAAGGAGCTGGCCTGAGCACAAGACCAGCTGAAAAGGGCAAGCCGGCATGCAGCTGTTCCAAATAGCATCATGGCAGCAGGCAGACCTGCAGCCTTGGACACCATTGCAGATGGGGTTTGGATGCCTTGATGTGGAAGCGTGAGTGCTGTAGACTGCTTCCCCAAGGAGCTGGCAGAGGCTGCTGTTTCTCCCCCTCCTCTTCTGGCTCCTCCGCCATCTCCTGCTCCTCTTCCTCTCTTCCTCCCTCTTCCCTTCTTCTTCTTCCTCCTCCTTCTGCCCCTCTCCTCTTCATCATCAAGCCATTCCAGGCCCTGAGTAGCCAGTGTTGGACTAAGTAATTTACGCATACCATTGCATCTAATCATTTCCATGATCCCAATCACACCTGCTATCATCCTGCCTCTTTTTTTAGAAAAAAAGATTTTATTTATTTATTTGACAGACAGAGATTACAAGTAGACAGAGAGGCAGACAGAGAGACAGAGGGAGGGGGAAGCAGGCTCACCGCTGAGCAGAGAGTCTGATGCGGGGCTCAATTCCAGGACTCTGAGATCATGACCTGACCTCTGCCTAAAGGCAGAGGCTTTAACCCACTGAGCCACCCAGGTGCCCCCATCCTGCCTCTTTTATAGGGATTGGGGATTGGAGGTGGGAACCAAGGTAGAGAGAGCTTGCTAGGACCACTTAGTCAATGAAGAAACAAAGTTCCAAGCCCAGCCCTTCTGACTCCAAAATGCACACTCTAAGTATTCTGCTGGAAGAAAAAGCTAGGCTTTTTGTGAACCTGGATTGACTGAGCCAGACAGGAGAGGAGACAGAGCAATGAAAAGGAAGTCTTCAGACCAAATTGGCTCAGATATCTGTTGCACTAACCACATCATTGCCTGACAAAAAGAATCTGTGTGAAGCCAGTGAGAAGAGAAAGAGAGGAAAAAATAACCCAGCTCTGCGATAGATCCTGCCCACCTTCAAGTCGAAGCTGCTTTCTAAATAGAGGTTAATTTATTTCTCTTATCAAATTCTCCTGCTGGCAGACAAGCAGAACGATGTCGTAGTCACTGATCTATCTGACCTGCGTTTCTGTCCCATCTGATCGAGAGGCTCATGGTGCCTGCAAAGCCAGAGGGGAAGGTCTCGAGATGGCTCTGAGCAGCCTGCCCCCTAAGATGTGACAAAGAAAAGGACGGGTTACAGACACGCACAGTCACTTCTCAGGAGCTGAGCAATGTGAGTCCCCAGAGCAACCCTGGAGTGGGGATCCCTTCTAGAGACCTGTATGTATCCTTTGCAAATAGCAAAGAAGAAGCAGACCCCACCTGACATTTGGATTGGAAGCCGAAGCCTGAATCTGATAATGTCATCTAGAATTTCCTGGGCACTTACCATGTGCCAGGAACCTTACTAAATGTCTTTATGTCGATTTCTCGTTTCATCCCCAAAACAACTCTCTGAGGTCAGGGCTCCTCCTAGCCACCATGGACACTTTGTTTTTTATTTTTTAAAGATTTTATTTATTTATTTGAGAGAGAGTGAGTGAGTATGAGCAGGGGGAAGGGCAGAGGGAGAGGGAGAGAGAGAGAAGCACGCTCCCCCCTGAGCAGGAAGCCCGATGTGGGGCTCCAACCCAGGACCCTGAGATCATGACCTGAGCTGAAGGCAGATGCTTAAATGACGGAGCCACCCAGGCACCCCATCATGGACACTTTAACACATGGCCTCAAATTCCTTGGACTCCTCCCATCGACAGGTGGGATTTATGCCTCTTCCCCTTGAATCTGAGTGGGAGCGCGACAGCCCCCAACAGTATGGTGTATACATGTATATACCAACCCTTGGCTAAGGACAAATCAAGACAGTGCGCTGGCTGTTATAATGCTAGGTTATAAAAGCCCCAGTTGGCTAAAACACTTGTTCTTTGGGCCCTCACCTGCCATGGAGGAGACCCACTACCCTGCAGCTGATAAACTGTGAGGAAGTTCAAACCATAAGGCAAGTCCCCATCTAGATGCTCCCACTGAGTCTCCGCTGAACCCTGCCTCTGATGCATCCCATTCCAAACCCCCGAAGCTGGCTCTAGACCTGGGGTTGGCAAACTTTTCCCTGAAATGGCCAAATGGTAAATATTTTAGGCTTTGTAAGTCACGTGATCTCTGCTGGAACCACTCAATTCCAGCTTGTAGCGTGAAAGCGGCCATAGACAATATGGGCATGGCTCATTCCAAGATAACTCTAGTCACAAAAACGGGTGCAGGTGCTGGGCTGGTTTGGCCTGCAAGCCATAGTTTGCCAATCTCTGTTCTAGAAGATTCCAGCCCCCAGCTGTCTGGGTTTTCCCAGGTGAATCCTTGAACATCATGAAGCAGAGCCCAGCCATCCCCACTGTACCCTGTCCTAATTCCTGGCCCTCAGACTCCACAAGCATCATTAAAAGGCTTTGGTACACCAGTAAGTTTGAGGAGCTTTGTTGCATAGCAGTAGATAACCGGAATACACCCATTTCACATATGGGAAAACTGAGGCCGAGAAAAATGAATGGTTTCCCCAGAGTCTCACAGCTAGTACGTGGGGAGAAGCCAAGGTTGACTGCAAGGTTTGCCTGACTTCAGAGGCTAAGCTCTCAACCATTCAGATGATGTCACAAGGAACCAGATGGTGAATGACTGAGAGCTAGTAGTAAAAACGGTGGGTGATAGCGCGCTCGAGAGAGAACATATGGGCTCTGGTGGGGAGGCATGCAAAGGGAGGTCAGAGATAGAGCAAGGGGCCAAATTACTCATGGCCTTGCAGGCTGCCGTAAGGAGCTTGATTTGTCTTCTATATACAGTAGAAAGCCACTGTATGGTTTTTAAGCAGAGGAGGACAGGATTCAAATTACATTCATTAGGAATTACTCTGGCTGCAGCGTGGAGGGTAGAAGGGGGAGGGGCGGAAGCTTTCTCCAGCGGAGAGCCTTGCCAGGGAGAGATCACTCAGCCATCTCAATGTTCCTCTGGGTTCTGAACACAGGTGGTGACTTCCCACATGCTTGGGTTGATTTATACTTTATGCACCTCCCACACAATGCACAAAAGCATTGGGGAGCTTGAAAACTCACCTGTTGGCATGTGCAGCCTTTGCTTCCTACCGTAAGGCTGCAGGTCTCCCTGGGACAGTTCTGATGCAGTCCAACCAACAGACCAAACACAGGATGTGGAAATCACACCGGAAATTTCCATGCCACAGTGGAGAGAAAGATGCACAGAGAGGCTCATTGCTGACTACCCTGTGAGGAGCAGCCGGAAGCCAACCAAACTGGCCGAGGCTCAGAGCTTTGGGCCCCCCACTTATCCATCCACCGAGTCTCCAACAGGAGCTCAGAAATAGACCCCCCACCCCCAATCTCTTGGTGGTCTGATTCAACAGCTGTGTCAGCCCAGAACCATCTGCGAAGTTAATCCTGGCAGATGGCTGAACATCTCACAGAGCGAAGAGGGCAGGTCTGGACCACTCAGGAACCTGCTCAGACTCTCCTGCTCTCCCTACTGCCCCCTCCTCGACAGACTCATTCATTCTCACTTCGGTGTGCCCTCTTTGAAAACCAGACAGATTTCCGGCGCGCTGAATCTCCACTGATGGCTGGATGGCCCCCAAACTTTACTTGCACAAACAGCAAGGAAGGAGGAGAACCCAGGTGGGTTGGGAGGTGCGGGTTCCCAGAGCCATCTGTGTAAGCCCTGCCCCTGCCCTGCCCCCACCCCCCGCCCCTCCTGGCAGCTGCCGGCCCCAGCATGTCCCTGCGGGGCAGGACCCCAGCCTCACCTTGCTGATTTTGTTGGTTTTGGGGAGCGTCTGGCTGATGTGCAGGTCCGAATACCGGGGTGGCTTTCGTAGAGGGTTGTTGATGTCACACGGCACGGACTCTGTTCGGACTAACCTTGCTGGATCCGTAGGGGTAAAAACAGCAAGTTGGGAGTTTAAGTACCACTTTGGTTTTAAAAGGTTTGGCCAGGAGAGCATAGCTCGGACCCCACCCCGAAGGCCCGCCCCCACTCCCCCCCCAGGAACAAGAGGGAATTCTCCAAAAATGGTAATTATCCTGTCATGGTAGTAAGATCAGGTGTTCTCCGGTTTCTAAAATCTTTTTTTTTTCTTTTTTTTTTTTTTTTTAAAGAGAGATCACAAGTAGGCAGAGAGACAGAGAGAGGGGAAAGCAGGCTCCCTGCTGAGCAGAGAACCCGATGTGGGGCTTGATCCCAGGACCCCGAGACCACGACCTGAGCCGAAGGCAGAGGCTTAACCCACTGAGCCACCCAGGCGCCCCGGGTTTCTAAAATCTTTATATTGTCAATAAATGACTTGTCCATTAGAAATTTTAATAATAAAACTGAATCTATCAGGTTGTTTTCAACACCGTAATGGTCTCACACTGGGGTTCATTTCAGACTTGACCCTCCTTTGAAATACAAGCGGTTCCTGATTCCTTAGGGTCTGCAATCAACAGACAAGCTCAGAATGGTCACCTGTCCCTGTCCCCATCTAACTTTTGTGTTGGAATCGTCCTTACATTTGTCGTAACACACTTGTCGTAAACCAGGCCACCAGGATCCCGGAAAGGAAGGCTTAGTATGTTAGGACCTCCCAGCCACACAAGAAGCAGGGCTCACAGCTGGTGCTCAATAAATGCTTCCTGATCCAAACCACACTATCCAAGCTCCTCCTTGAGTTACCTGTTATTTCGACTTCTTATGGGGCCTCGGGGAGGGGCTGATTGAGCAGCTCAAATTCAAATTTGAGTTGGCAGTGTTACTTGTTCGCTGTTTTTATTGCACGGGGTGTGGGGCATTGGTGGAAAAGTTTAAAGCTTTGCACTGACCCGGGATTTAATTTCTCTGCTTAGCCTGAGCTGCCATCTCCATGGAACCCAACTATATTTTAAACTTCCTATCAAGAGGGGTGGGGGGGGTGTGGCGAGGAGGAAGAAAGAACCTGGGGGACTTCTGGAAAGATCCATGGCTCTCGCATGTACAGGCACCTGCTGCCTTGGAGTGAAGGGGGCACGGCCATGAAGGCGGGTGGGGGAGGGAGCCTTCCTCAGATGTCAGCCTCTGAAAGCCAGTCGCCATGCAGCAGGTTGGTTCTGATCTGCACATGGGAGCTGGGCTCCAGCAGAGTCCACGACGAAGAGGAATTTCTCCAGTGATGCTGACCCAAGACTAGGGCTCGAGAGCTGTTGAGAATTCATGTTTAAAAATAGCCTTGTTGAGTGTATGCAGTTGTGCAAGGAACAGATGGTTCTTGATTAGGGTGTGGGTGGGAAGGGGCAAAGGGCTGAAGATTTTTCCTTTACTCGCAATTCCCCTCCTCGTGGAGGTAAGCCATGCAAAGATCACAGACAACCAACAGCCCGTGGGCTTTGGAACCCATCCCAGGACTTTGGGCGGCACTCTGCTTCCATCTTTACCTTTCCCTTGGGTTCGCTCTGAAACGGCATGGATTCCCCAGAGCCTACACTGACTAAGGCCAGGGGAGCCGCAAGGGACACAGCGGGGACCAGAAGGGACTCTGTCCCAGATCAGCAGGTGGTATACGCAATGTTGGCTCCATGGCTCCATCCAGCCTATTAGAAGGAGGGTGACGGGGAACTGGCCAGTGAGAATTTTTAAATGGTTAATAAGTTGTGAGCGTCTTCATACAACTATTTGGGTTTTTCGTGGAACTGCGAAAAAATGCAGAGCAGGTCCACGTTGTCTCCATCACTGCTGGAGCGGCTGTCCTCTCTAGACGGCCCCTGGGTGTCCTCTCTACTCTGCATGGCTTTGCATGGCCACCTTCTCTCTTTTCTGATCCTTGCTTGGCCCTGCTGGCCCCTGTGTTGGTGACGTCTATTCTAGGGCCTTGCTTCTTAACTTTAAGGTGGCAGAGAGCTGCCCGAAGATGTGGTGAAAGAGGGAGGTTCCTCTTCAGTAGGTCTCCGGTGGGGCCAGAAACCATGCGTGTGGAACCACACCGCTCCCCAGGGATTTCCAGGTTATCAATCCACAGACCGCACTTTGAATAGCAAAGGTCGGGACCAGTGATACCCAAGAGAACTCTCGGCCACGAGGAGAGCGTTGGTTATCTGCACTGCACCACCGGTGGCCACTGAGACCTTGAAATGTGGCTGGTGTGGCAGAGTCATTGGATTTTTACTTTTATTTCATTTAATCTAAATTTAAACAGTCAGATGTGGCTAGCAGCTGCTGTATTGAAGAGCACAGGTCTAGAGGGTCCCCCGGTGAATGAATTGCAATGTAGATAATGACAGTGAGAGATAACTACCCCATGAGACAAGAGTCAGGGGAACTATTGTCAAGGCTGGACTGCCAGGTTTCCTGAGGAGATGCCTCCCACTGAGTGCTTGGGAGGCAGGGCAAAGCCTTTCTGTCCAGTCTTTCCTTTGCACTCAATTGGTCTTGCTCCCCCCCCCCACCCCAGGGTAAAGGCTGGCAGTGGCTCTCCTAAGGGTAGCTGTTACCTCCCTATGTGGATAGTTTGGCCCAGACACTCCCAGGGCCCCAGGGGACAGAACACAGATGGCCCAAATCCAGAGACCCAAGCCCGACCCCTCCCCATGGCCACCTCTGCAGGGCCAAGTAATTGAGGAACACTCAGCCAGCACTCTTTTTCTACATGTGAAGGAAAAGCAATGAGATTGGGGGAACGAGAGGAGAGTGGAAATTAGAAGAGCAGACAGGAATGAGAGAAAAAGACTTAGGAAGGGGGAGATTAATCTGAGGGCTAAAGTAACAGAGAGACCATCAGAGGGGCAAGGAAGACGGAGAACAGGCACCAGAGATGGATGAAGGAGACAGATGTCAGGAAGAAGAGTGTCAGAGGGCAAAAATTTAGGTAAGTATCAGGGGATTAAGAGGTACCCAGAAATGGCCTGGATGGGACAGCTATCTCCGAGGGTCTGCAAGAGCCCCCACCCCAGCCTACCCCTAGGATAGGAAGTGTTAAATACTTACCTCCTCGGTGGATGATCAGGAGATGACAGGGAGGGGCTTCTTTGGTGCATTTGTTGTGGCACTTTAACCTGAGAGAGAAAGAGACAAGGATGGAGAGACGGGTAGTGGATGGATGGATGGGTGGATGGATGGATGGATGGATGGTTGGATGGATGGTTGGATAGATGGATGGGTGGATGGGTGGATGGATGGATGGTTGGTTGGATGGATGGATGGATGGTTGGGTGGGTGGGTGGATGGGTGGATGGATGGATGGATGGATGGTTGGGTGGATGGATGATGGGCAGACAGGTGGGTGGGTAGGTGGATGGATGAATGCATAGATGGATGGAAAGATGGGTGGATAGAGGAATGGATGAGTAGAGGGATGGGTGGGTGGAAGGCTGGGTGGGAGGAGGGATGGATAGATGAACAGGATGCCCTGGTGGTTCAGAAAGCTCTGGAAGCTGTGAATACAAAAATATGAGATGAGATAGGGCAGCTAAAGTATCTCCTTGGCACCTAGGAAATTAACTCTGGATAAAGGCTATTGTCATTCCATTCTCCCAGGTCAGACTCGGGTGGTCCAGGTTGAGTAGCAACTCTTTCACCAACAGTGTCCACTTAGACGTTATGCTTTGAAAGACATTTTCGCCTTTCAGTCTGTACTTTTTTCTTTTTTATTTTAGGGAGAGTGAGAGTGCACGAAAGTGAGGGGATGGAGGGAGGGGCAGAGGAGGATAGAGAGAGAGAGAGAGAGAGAATCTTAAGCAGACTCCAAGCCCAGCTCCGAGCCCGACACAGGGCTTGAACTCACGACCCTGAGATCATACTTGAGCCAATATCAAGAGTTGGACACTTAACCAACTGAGCCATCCAGGCGATCCACAGTCTGCATTTTTTATCCTTATCATCATCCTCACCCAATCCTAATAACCATCCCCTGTTACCTGCAGACTCGTTTGCCAGCCATTGTACTAAGCATGATACAAATGCTACATCATTGGATCTTTATAAACACTTTACACAACGGATATTATTATCATTCCCATTTTACAGATGGAAAAACAGATTAACCGAGCTTTCCTGGCAGAAAACTTGGGTCGGTGGTGCCAGAGGCGGCCTCTCATTTTCCTTCAAGCCTCAAGCAACAGGTGACAGCTAACCAAGGCTTCCGTTTAAGATGAGATTCATGAGAGGTATTCAGTTTCAAAGGTAAGAAGAGTTTAGAGCCAAAATGTCCTCTTTTGAAAGAATGTCATCTTGTTCTTTCCTAAAGCGTTGCCAGGCTCCCAAAGGATAAAACAAAACAAAAAACAAAAAATAAAACAAAACAAAACAAACCCAAAAAACCCCAAACCAAAAACCAAAACAAACTAACTGTGACCTGCTTTGTCTTTTCCTTTTAGAGTATATATGTCGGTAAGAAATTCTTCCGAATTTCCATACCAATACACACCGTGGCAGACGCTATGGGTGTCCTGTCTGCACCCCTTTGGGTCCCCTTACCATTTTTGTGCACGCCAGCCTGAGTGCCGACAGCAGACCTTCTTGCCAGAAGGACCCTGCCACCTGCTTAAAGGTTTCCCAGTAACAAACTCCATGCAGAGAGGTGGAAACTTTAGAAGCTCAACCTTCTTGCCCTCCGGGGACCTCATAGTTCTCTCTGACAGAATAATCTGAATGTCCAGCCACAGACTCCACTTGGACTCCCCCCATGCTCAGTGGTTTTCCAAGCAGAGTCCCAAGACCGGCAGCATGAGCACCAGTGGTCTCCGAACTTTTCAGGAGTGCAGCTTCTGGGGTAGGGACCTCAGATCTGATAGAAGCCAAGACTCAGAGCTGAAATGCAGTCCCCTGTTTCAACAAGCCCTCTCCCTGGGTCTGCTACGTGCTCAGGCGTGAGAACCACTGGTCTCGCTGATCGTTTGGGAATGCCGATGCACGTTTCCCGATTCCTCCTGTCTTCAGTCTGTGGTGGACCCGGTAGGGCCCCGGATTCCACTCTGAGATTGAAAAGTTAGACCTGGGGCCCCTGGGAGTGCAGAGGGGAAGCAAGGAGATATGTGGGCAGAAAGTACATTATTAGTCTATCTCCAAGTCACCTTCACTTTGACTGCATCTGGGAGAAGGTTTCTGGTGCTAACACGTCTTTACATTTCTCTACCACATGCTACCACAGTCCCAGATTTGGAAAGGCGACACTATCGACAGGAAATTTAATAAATTAATTTTTCCATCTGAACATCTTTTTTTTCCTGGTTGCCGCGTATTCATGGAAGTGATGCTGATTTTCCACTCATGGTGACAGGATACACTTTCATCTTTAAATACATTTTTTAAAGATTTTATTTATTTATTTGACAGACAGAGATCACAAGTAGGCAGAGAGACACGCAGGGAGAGAGAAGGAAGCAGACTCCTGCTGAGCAGGACCCTGAGATCATGACCTGAGCTGAAGGTAGAGGCTTTAACCCACTGAGCCACCCAGGCGCCCCTCAATACATTTATTTGAGTTTAAAAGGCGGTAAGGTGTAAATAAATAAAAGTAAGGCTGCTACGCATATATGACAAAATCGTGACAGGGAGGTGAGCGAATGACTGAATTAGATTGGGACAAGCTGGCTTACATAACTTGGAATTGTCAGAAAAGGGGACAGCTCTTGGCATCTGACAGTCTAAGTTTTACTGGTTGAAAAACATTAAGAGGTCCTCTTGGTCATGGATGTCACAAAGACGCTGTGACTTAGAGAAGAACAAGAACTTTCACTTACATGGTGCTTGTGAAGTACCAGCAATGCCCCCCCGGGACTTTACACAACTTATATAATCCTTGTAACAATCCTAAATAGTAGCAACTATTGTCATCCCCATTTTACGGAGTGAAAAACCGAGGCTCGGCAAATTTGGATAACTTACCAAAGGTCAAATAGCCAGTTAGAGACAGAGGCCCCAAGCCCAGGTCTAACCAGCAGATGCAGATGCCTCCAAAACCTCCACTCTTCTTCGTTTACATCTTGGGGGTGGCAGTGAATGAAGAGGAAGCTTTGGGTAACCAGCAAAATCAAAAGGTCCTCCTTTGAGATAAGCCTAAGATGTCACCTTGTTCTTCCCCCTACAGTTACCTGACTTCAAAAGGATAATAAAAATCCCACCTCACAGCAAATTTCTTTTTCTGGTTTTTTTTTTAAGATTTTATTTATTTTGGGGTGCCTGGGTGGTTCAGTGGGTTAAAGCCTCTGTCTTCGGCTCAAGTTGTGATCCCAGCATCCTGGGATCAAGCCCCGTCTCGGGCTCTCTGCTCAGCAGGGAGCCTGCTCCCTCCTCTCTCTCTCTCTCTGCCTGCCTCTCTGCCTACTTGTGATCTCTGTCTGTCAAATAAATTAATTAAAAGAAAAAAATTTATTTATTTATTTGAGAGAGAGAGGAGAGCATGAACAGGGGGAGGAGAGAGGGAGGTGCAGACTCTGCCGTGAGCAGGGAACCCAGTGCAGGGGCTGAATCCCAGGACCCTGGGATCATGATCTGAGCTAAAGGCAGATGCTCAACTGAATGAGCCCCCCAGGCGCCCCCATCTTTCTTTTCTAAGGTCCACAGACTGTCTGACCTACAGGAAGGTCCCAGCCTCCAGGGAGGGTATGGGTAATGCATCCACACCCCAGTGGGAAGCTCTGCTGGATGTACAACTAGCCTCTCCATCATTCTGCAAAACACTTAACTGGGGTCTGGGACAGGACAGGAGAAGCCGCTATGTTTATGGGGAGGGACTAACCACACGTAAACAAAGATCAGATCATCGCAGGTGTGGTAAGGCGGAGGAAAAAATCATACAGGGAAACAGGATGGAGAGTATGGGAGTGGGAGGGGAAGAGCTTCCAGCCAGATCTAAAGTGTGAGGGCAGGAACAAGCTTGGCGGGTTCAGGGATCAGAGGTTAAAGGCTGATCAGGCTGAAGTACAGAGAACAGCAAAGCCATAAAGACAAGAGGAAGGGGAGGAGGGCATGGGCAGGGTCCCCGGCAACCGGGGCAAAGAGTCTGTATTTGATTCTGCAGGCACTGGGGGGCCACGGGAGGCTTGTGACAGCTGTGACAGGTCGGACTGATGCTTGGGAGGCCCCCAGCTGGGGAATCTGCTGATGCCAAATGAGAATGGAACCAAGAAGTATCTGCACTCATTCCTGTTTGAAATAGCTTCATTCCACCCTGGAAGCTTCCAGAAAGAAATTTTTCCTTTCTGCCTCTCCTGCCTACGAGTCTTCTCTAACAAGCCCAGCTGGAAGGGTGACGTGCAGATGTGAAGAAGCTTGTTCGCTCTCGTGGGCAGCGCTCTGCGTGGGGGCAAGCAGCTTCATGTGACCTCTGGACCCCACCCGAACCAGGACGGGGCAGGCAAAGCCTCCTGGGACCTCGGTCATCTCCTGCCTCCCCCTGGCGTTTTCCTCTCCAGGATCCCTTGTTGCCTGTCTTTTGCAGTTCTGGAAAAGCCTTCCTTCATCTCTGGCCAAAGGGTGGAAGATAGAATGCCTATCCTTCCAGGCAGCATTTCAAAGGGCAGCCCCGGGGATGGGGCCACAGCCACTGCTCATGCAGAAAGGCCCAGAGAACTCTTTCATGCTAACACACTTAACCCTTTGCATGGAGGCTGGTACGTCAAGAACTAGCACCCGCATGTCCAGCACCTGCTAATCGAGTTGGCAGGATTAGCCTAGCGCTTAAATCACACAGACCCTGGAGGGATCGAGATGAGGCTCTCACACGATGCAGACACACCATGCCCCACTTACGAAGAATCGTTTTTTTTCAGCAGGAAAAACAGAGGATTCCACTCAAAGGAGACTTTTCCTTTCACCGCCCACAGAAGAGCAAGCTAGGACCACATACTGTTAAGATCGACCACCTGCTTCCAAATTTGATGCCTCCCATCCCCCAGGCTTATCCTCCGAGGCTCTAATTCGGTCTGTGCTGGGAAAGTGGGTTTTCGTCAAGGGCATGTTGGCGTCCCAGAACCACTCTAGGAGGAGGGCACATTCTACTTCCCCAAATGAGTGATGTCTAGAAGCCTAGATTTTCCAGAACCCAGCATTCTACTCCCCCGCCCCAAGAAAAAAGAGAAATGGGGTCAGGAGAGTATGGAGAAGGAATCTGGGTTCAAAGCCTGGCACTACCTCTTCCTGGCCGTGACTGCTTGGGGAAGTCGCTGACCTACACTGAGCGACAGTTTCTTCATCTGTAAAATGGGGACAATCATAGCACCTGTATTTACAGGGAAACATAGTATCTGTAGTTGCAGAGAAGACTGATCACATGAGGTAGGCAGGGTGCCTAGGGCAACTGCTTGAAGTAGCAGGTAACTGTCATTTTGTTACTGTTGCGAGTTTGTGCATAGCTTTCCACTCGAGCCCCTAAGACCCTGCCTCTTGCTGAACTGTGCGCTCGCTGCAATGCCTGGAGATCTGAAACACCCATGGGTGGAAGCTGGTTGAGGACTATCCCAGTCTCCTCTCCCTTGGGTGAGACAAGTCAGAGGTATGCAGACATGAGACTGGGCCTCAGCTGCCCAGAGCCCTTACCCGCCCTACGAAGCACCCAGGACAGGCTACCTTGCTTTCCCTGTCTCGCTCCCCTCCTCCCCTGCTGGTGTGGCCTGGATCATGTCTCAAATAAACCACCTGCCCTTAAATCCTTGTTCTGAGGTCTTTAGAAAGACAGGAGCCCAGCCAGGATACTACGATGGTTCAAAACCCAACGTGGCCCATCCCAAAGCTCTCACACCAACCCCAAGTCCTCTCTGCAACTTGTCCCTTGTGTGTCCTCAGCACACAGCCCTTCATGAACGTGGTTCTCCAGATGCTCCATTCCACCCAGAGGAAAGGCAGGGGGACTTCCCAGCACAAAGTCCCCATCAAACGTGGCCGGGAGGAGCTCCGTGAATCAGCATGCTAGATCTGAACAAGGCCTGACAGCAGACAAAGGTCAGATGTGTTTCCAGAAGTGGGGAGAAGCCTGGGCTTCTGAGGCAGGCCAGCCTGAGCCTGAATCGCAGTCCTGTCCTTCCCACACCCAGGGGAACTCCATGTGCCCTGCCGAGCTCCAGGTTCCTCATTGGCAAAACTGTGATGAGAATCTAACAAGCAAATGCCTGAATGGGGCCCACTGAGGCAGCAAATAGGTCAAGATTTCTCCAGGCAGGGTAAAACGCACTGGAGTGGACACAGAGGATGCCATGGGAACCTCCTACAGCCCGGAAACTTGGAAAGGGCTTATTTAAAAACTTTTCCTTGAAGGGGCTTACACCTCTTTATTTATTTATTTTTTTTTAACATTCAAAGCTAATAGGATAAGCTTCAGCTATCGAGAAAAGTTGCTTACGTGGAGTATCTCATTCCCCAAAGGAGCTGCTAGCTAAATGAGACATCCTCTTCCTCTGAAAATTAAATATGTGCATTTATCTGGAGGGCAAGATCTGGGTCTTCCACATTTTGTAGCTGCCGTTCCTGTTGCCCTTTCAGTGCCTGGTCTGGTGGCTGGTGTATAAAAATGCCGAATAAATACTACAGACAGGGAGGGACAGAGAAGAACAGACAAAGGAAGGAAGGGTAGAAGGGAAAGCCATCACACACCACTAGTGTATGGGATTGAATCGTCTCTGTCAAAAGGCTTCTTGAAATGATTCCTGCTTTTTTACAAATGGTATCCCCTGCCGCTTGTGAAATGCAGGTGTGTCCCTGTCGGTGTCCCCTTCTCGCTGCCCTCCCTCCCAACCCCCGTTGTGAGGACAGGACAGGGTTTGAGCTAGAAGCACACCAGACTTGCATGGACCTCGCCCGGGGAACTGTGGGGGACAAATGTCCCCTTTATGAGCAGTTTTGTTATTTCCTTAATGGATGTGTCATGTCCCCCAGCAGCCCTATGGGGCAGATGTGACCCCAGAGCCTGTGTGACCCTGGGATCAGGATGCTAGTCTTCCCTGAAGAGTTGGGCTAGACTCCTGCCTGTGAACACAGTCCCCATCCATTTCAAATGGTTCACTGAGCTACTGTAATCAATTTAGGAGAAGTTGGCTCCAAGTAGCCCAACCCGCCTTTCTCTAGTGCATACCAGCTTCCTTCGCAATCCATCTGAGCAGGACATAGCCTTTCCTTCCTGAGGGCCAGTGGTGTGTTTTGTTTTGTTTTGTTTTTTTAAAGATTTTTATTTATTTGACAGACAGATCACAAGTAGGCAGAGAGGCAGGCAGAGAGAGAGAGGAGGAGGAGGCAGGCTCCCTGCTGAGCAGAGAGCCCGATGTGAGGCTCGATCCCAGGACCCTGGGATCATGACCTGAGCCGAAGGCAGAGGCTTTAACCACTGAGCCACCCAGGCGCCCCAGTGGTGTGTTTTTAAAACCCAGCCCCCAACCTCTGATGGAGGGAACATTAAAGAAACACCAACTTCAGGCCAGGTGTTCTTACATAACCTGTTTGCTCTGAACAACGGTGACATGAAGGGTGGATACTATCACGTCCATTTCAAAGTTAGGAAGACTGAGGCTCAGTAAGCAGCCTGATCATACAGACAGTAAAGGGCAGAGTGAGAATCATTCATTCATTCATGCACCCAAACATGACTGTCTTCCCTCTTTGTGCCAGGTGCTCTTTGAGGTCCAGGCCATGTGTCATAAGACAGGGCCAGAATTCTTTCTTCAATCATCTCTCTTACAAACATTTAGCATGGAGCTCACCAACCAGGTATGTGAACCCATCTCTCACTATTTTAAGCATGAACATCTCTCCTCGGCTGCCTCTGAGTGGATGAGAACTGGCTCTTGGGGCCTTGGGTTGGCAAGAACCACTTTCCTTCCAGAAGTAACTTTGGAGGTCTATGGCACAAACAATATTTACTGAACACTTTCCATGTGCCAAGTACATATGTGCTAGCTCTGGACATACAAAGAGTGAACAACACGGACACAGCCCTACCCTCAATCAGTTTAAAGTCTGGTCAAAGAGACAGGCAGGTATGCTGCCCAACACATCCTAGTTATGTGATATGGTATGACGGTAGAGGATAGGGTGTAGCACTTTGGACCTGAGAGAAGTCCCGGAGGGCTTCCTGTAGGAAGTGGCAACTGAGCTGAGCCTGAAGGACAAATGTGCAAGTGCGTAAATTTGGCTATATCCAAATTATATATCTGAATGTATATATTCAAATATAGCCGAAGTGCGCAAGAGAGATCCACGCAGGAGCAGAAAAAGGCAGTTCAAAGATGTGTTGTTGATTGATGTGCATGTGGCCTGCCACAGGGGCAGACATCTCAATGAAGCTAGCGGTCCGGGTGTGAGGAGGGAGATAGTGAGAGGGCTGGAAGGACAGATGAGCAAGGGATGGTGCCATTTAGTATCGTGAGCCTGGATTTGCCCTGAGAGTAAGAGAGAACCAAGGAAGGATTTTAAACAGGGAGGTGAAGGCTAGATCAGCATTTTGGAAAGCCCTCCTCTAGCAGCAGATAGCTAAAATTAAAGGGCAGCCCTCACTCGTTATCTCTCTGACTTCCCCCCTCTGTTTTCTTTTTCCCAGCTCACAGCATTAAGAGTTCCTCAAGGCTTCCTGCAAAATCACTGAACCAAATCATTGCCCCCTTTCCCATGGGGCTTGTTTCGTTGAATACCCCAACCAAACAGTTTTGTCTCATCCTGGTTCCCTTGCGGTCTCTCATTTGGATTGATGCTTCTAGAAATGCCCCCATATGCTCTCAGTGGAGGATATAAAAAACACTTCTTCCTGTCCCTGCTGACAACTCAGTGAGGCTGAGCTCTCTGGCCCAAGACTGGGTTAGGGAAAACAACCACAACAGAAATGAACAAGGTTGGAGGGAGTATTAATGTATAAATCATACTGGAAACGTCAGCCAAATAATGAACAATGATTAGAAAACCCGGCACTTCTCTCCATAGGAGGATATAGTGCAGGACAGCTGTGAGTTTATTAGCTGTTGGAGATGTCCCTCTTCTCATCTCGCAACTTCCGCCAAGAGAGGAGAGAGTGACCCCAGAGTCTTCTTGGCTCCCAGGCCCCAGAGGTGCTCATCAAAACACAAAGACCAGTTGGCCATCTTTCAATTCAAGAAATAGGGGAGATGATAGCCAGCTGGGGAAAGGAGGAGGAAAAGATGACCAGCTCTGGTCCAGGGTCAGGTTGAGAATATTCTGCCTCGGAGCTAGACTTTGTGGCTGGCCTACTGTGTGACTGGCCCTTTGCAAAGTGGTTAAGGGGATCTGGGATCTCAAATCATAGATACCGGTGGTTTGACGAGCAGATCTATCTACTGGGAGACTCTGGCTTTACTCCTGAAGGTCATTGTTTCCTCATCTGTAAAATGATGGTGAACAGACCCTACCTTCCACAGTTGTTGCAAGGATTACATGAGATCATGCATAAAAATGTTTAGCAAAATTTCCCGCATTTAGTAAGCCCCTAACACGTTATTATGGGCACCGTCCTCATCCCATTCAATGCCCACCTCGGCATCCAGTAGAATCATAATCCCCCTTCCCATACAACTGTAACTGGATGCAAAGTTTTGCATGTACTAGGTTAAAAACTCATATAAGGGAGCACGAGTTCCCATTATGATCGTTGCAAAACACAGAAATGTTTCTATTAATGGAAAAGTAAGTCTGGGCTTTAAGCTGGTGATCTCTGAAACGCATGCTCATAATTATATCCTGCCAATATCCTGTGTGTCGTGCAAATTCCTGAGGCTTTCAGGAGACTTGCAGCAGCTGTGACATCAGCGCTGATCACTTTCCCAGTTTTTCCAGGGTTCGGGAAATTAGTGCAGCCAGTGGCTCAAACCAACCGTGGCTTACTTTTTCCTCCTAGCTAGCTCATCACCTGTGGCCGGAGTCACTGTACAAAGCCAGGACGTTTTCAGATCAAACATTGTGTTTTGAGGCAAAAACACAGGTTAGGAGATGCTACAGGGCAAGATAGGAACTGAGAAGAGCAGAAAATCCAAGTGACTAGGTCCAGTAATGGAGCAAAACTGGATAAAGGTGTGCACGGCTCATTTAAACGAAGATAGTAAAGTGAGAGCTTACAGAAAAAGAAGTGGAAAGCATGTCCAGCTGGGCTGCTGAAGGTAGGAGGAGAAGTGAGTTACAGAAAGGGCCTGCAAACAATGGAATAAATCGGAAATCCTGTGCTCTTAACTCAGTTTTCCAAGCTCACTCTTGACCTTTCCAAGAAAATACTTATGGGTCTCACCCCTCCAGAAGCAGGCAGTGACCTAGTTTGGAGCACATGAAGTGTTTTTATTTGCAGAGCTCTGCCCCGACCCACTTAGGTCGCATGGGACATGGGACTTTCAGTGCTAAGTCCCAGGCAAACCGAGATGTTTAATCACTCTGTTGAATATTTCAGTAATGGTATTCTAACGCTGACACTCCAGAACTGAATGATGTGTGCCGCAGTCCCACTGGTTGGCAGTGACTGATTCGTTACATAAACCAGCCGTTTTCCACCAAGGGCAACTTTGCTCCCCCCGGGAAGATCTGGTAAGGTCTGGGGACACTTTTGGTTGTCACAACAGGGGATGGGGTGTGTATCTGTGTGTGTGTGTGTTGCGGGGTTGCTCCTGGTATCTGGTGGGTGGAGGCTAGCCATGCTGCTCAGGATCCTGCAATGTACAGGATTTCAATAGTGCTGAGGTTGAGAAACCCTGATGTAAATGCTTAAACATGTCCCCCAAGAAGTGGGATGGTTTGGAAAATCCCAAAAGGCAAATGGGGAACAAGTACTACAGAAAAAGAGGGCAGGTGCTAAATTTTCCAGAACTTGAACCTCGCATCAACCCACGGAGGGGATTTAGCGAGTAGGTTTCTCTTCCCACTTTGCATTAACAGAAAGTCAGTTTCTACAACTAAATAAATGCGGAATGATTTATTGAAAGATTCTGATTCGAGGGAATCCCCAAGCCATTAATGTGATCAGTGCACTCACATCACACGAATGGTTCAGCCTCATTTTACATCAGAGAGGGTTAGAAACTTCCCCAGAATCACACAGCTGGAAAGTGGAAGAGCCAGGACCCAAACTCAGCTCTCTCTGGCTCCAGGGTGTGGATCCTGCTGTCGTTTTATGGTAAAACAACAACACTGGGTTCCCTAGATGCGGGTCCTAAGATGGGTGTTCTCCTGAGCGATATATGGAAGGAGTTCTCCAAGAGAGACCGATTCCATTGTAGGGGGAGCAGAATAGGAAATGGGGGAGAAGCTAAGCTAAGATGTGGTTTCAAGTGACTCTGGTCTCAGCTTGATCCGTCTGGAGCTCTGGACCATGAATTGGACCACAGAGAGTGTTTGCTCTGAGGCAAGCTAGCTGGCCTTCTGTATACCTACCCCAGTGAGTGCCTGGCTCTGAGCCAATGGGGGAGGGGGAGGCTCCCCACCCCCCCAGGCACCTCGGGGTGAGGCAGCTGCAATTCCCCAAGAGCAAACCTCCAGTGGAGGGCTCAGGTTTGAGCTGTTAGCAGCGGCGTCCACAGCCACTGGTAAATGACGTCCCTGGATATACATCCAGACATACATGGGTAGGGGAAGGCGGTGCTCTGTGGTCACTGACTTCATCATCCTGTCTTCAAAGTAGAGCAGTGAGTACTCCTCCACGGTCTTCGAGAAAAATGAGTCTTAGCATCTACAAGGCATTCTGACACCCAAGCCCCTCCTGTCTCAGGCTGTAAGAGCAGGTGACTCGGAGAACGTCAGAACCCCTGGCTTCTGCCTTGCACTCGACTGTCAGAAGGAAAGGCCACCCTGACACCAGCATTGTTCTCCCCAAGGCCTTGTCCTTGGCAAGCGACTCCCTCCAGCAAGATGACAGCTCCAGCTTCCAAGGAATGCGGCTGGAGGGGGAGTGAGCATTCCCTACTACCCAGGCCTGGGGCCCCAGGTAACAGCGCCCACACAGCGCCCAACAGCGTCAGAGCGGCAGGGCCCGGTACTGCAGCTGCTGGCAGAATTAGCGCTCTCTGGACCCAGCCCCCTGCCAGGTACAAGCAACTGCAAAATATGCTCAAGTCCTTCTAAGTCCTGATCCAAGCTTTGCCCATGCCACGTCCTTGCCCAGAACACCCTTCCCCCTGCTTCACTTGGCTAAGTCCCACTCCTCCCTCAAGACTTCAAAGGCCTCTTGGACGGCCTCCCCTGATGCGCATCACGTATCTCCCACCCCCAGCCGGGTGTAGCCTGGGCATCTCCCTCTGGAGTAATAATTAACCTACTGGTTCACCCCCACCCTAATTCTAGATCCCTGTTCCTCACACTGCAGTGCAAATCTGAACCCTCTGGGAGGTTTATTAAAAATGCAGGTTTCTAGGCCCTATCTCCAGCATCTGGGCCAGGAAGCCTTGGGAGGGGCTCAGGTGGGACAATTTTAAGCAGCCGTGTCTCCGGAGATGCTGACCCAACCAGAACCGCAGCACACTCTGAAAACAGAGTGGGGGGAAGGGGGCTAAAACACACACAAGAGACAGACAATTCAAATGCTTCTCCACTGACAGTTTTGGAAGACGTCCCCTCCTTTCCATACCCAGTCCCTGCAGTTAAAAAAAACCAAAAAACCCTCGGTTCAAACTCAAGTTTCCTAGAACACAAGCCACGCGAATTCACCACGGAGATCTTTCCTGCAAGAAATGCAGACAGGAGTGGCCAGGTTTCTAAGGATCCAGGCCTCAGTTCTGCAGAAACCTGTGGAAAGACCTCGAGGAGGAAAGCTGCAGATAACCGCACGAATGAGAGCTGGGAAACCCATCAGCATCTTCCTGCAGCTGAATCCACAGTCATCAGACAATACGGGGATTGTGCTGACATCCGACCACTTAGAACGAAACTCCATTCCGCGCTCATGAACCTATTAGATGAAAAGTCCTCAATTTAGATAACTGCAAATTGCTTTCTGAGCATAATTTCCTATTAGTTTGCTAATCTCTCTATTCAGAACGCCAACAAGACAGCTGATGATAATTCCGGAGGAAGTGGCCATTAAGCCGAAGGAGGAGGAGAGGGGGTTAGACATTCGCGAGTATCCTGGCTTCCTGGGTAGGGGGGGTACCCCAAAATTAATCCATAAATTTAGTAACAGTATTTGCTTTCATGTATGATGTTCTTATAATACACCAGGTACTGGGGGCTGAGCATTTTACCTTACTTACCTCACTTAGGGTTTTGGGGGGCTTTTTGGTTTTTTGTGTTTGCGGTTTTTTTTTTAACAATCTAGTGAGGGAGATATTATTTTTCTCTTTTGACAGAAGAGGAAATGGGGCTCAGAAGTGGTCACATGACTGTTAGTAGTGGAGTCAGGATTCAAATATAGGTGTATGCATGTGACCTACAACCCCGGATTCCAATCATGCCTTATCTTTTGGCTTATCACACAAATACTTACTGGATGAGATGATGATGAACAAGACTCAAGTTTACAGAATGAGGCCAAGAGATGAAATAACACAAAAGCCTAAAAAATAGTTAGCAAAGATTGACCAGTCTTTAAAATCAAAAACAAAACAAAACCAAAAACAACAAAAAAACCAACCAAACAAAAAAACACACAAAAACCCAAAACAAACAAACAAAAAAAACCAAAAACCAACAAACCAAAAAGCCGCCACTACCACCAACAAACAAAAAAACATCAAAACCCCAAAAGCAAACCTCATCTACTGAAATGTCAGGCTGGAGAATAAAGTTTGATTTTGTCAAATTGCTACTTTTATATAGAGCAGTGGTTCTCAAAATGCGGTCCCAGGACCAGCAGCACGAGTGTCACCTGGGAACTTAGCAGAAATGCAAATTCTGGGGCTCCACCCCAGGCCTGGTACATCAGAGACTCTGGGGCAGGCCCAGGAGTTTTAACAAACCCTCCAGGGGATTCTGATGTACACTCGAGTTTGAGACCCCTGATCTAGACAAAATCAGCTCTACAAGGAATTTGGAGACTACTCAGAGCAGTGCTTCTCCAACCTTAACATGTACAAGAATCACTAGAACAATCTTAAAATGATACCACAGGTCTGGGCAGGGTCTGAGAGTCTGCATTTCTAACCAGCTCCCAGGTGATGCTGGTGCTGCTGGTCCAGGGACCACACGTGGAGCCACATGGGTCCAATCCTATCCTTCACCCCGCAGGTTTCTGGCAATAACAGAAGCACCAATGCTCTAGGTTTCAGGACTGGGGTTGGGGGAGGCACTGTCTTCAGGGCAGATTGAAACTCACACCTCTGGGATGTTTTAGGACAACAGGAAATGACTTGTGCCCCAGACTACTACTTTTCCCAAGTTCCCATTGGAGTGTGAGATCTCCCCTGGGCACTTTAATTCAAATCCTAGCCCTTCCCCCAGCCCCTCCTCACTCCCCTCGCTGCTTTGTTCTCCATTGCACTTAGCATCCTCTTAACAGAAAGATGACCTATTTCGCTGGTCTGTTGACTGTCCCTCCTCTCCCCTGGCATCGTACGTTCCATGAGAGCAGCGCTTTTGTGTGTTTTAGTCACTGTGATTTCCCTTCAGCCTAGAACCGTGCCTGGATTATAGTAGGTGCTCAATAAACAGCTGAGCAAATGAACAATTTTTTCCCCCCAAAAGGCTGCTTCCTGGTTCTTGGTGCCACGGCTCTGCACTGTCAACTGTCATGGCTCTTTACGCACACGCTTCAGTTCTACCGAAATTCATTTCTCTATAGGTGCATCTTCCCCAAGTTCTGTTGCAGCTACACAAGCACAAAATTGTTGTAGTTACACAAATGTCAAAATACTGGAAGCATGCCAGACCTTCGGAGCGACTACAGACTCTCCTTCCACCGTTCTGGAAGGTTCTCTAAGAGCTGAGCAAATTGGTGAGATCAACAGTGCAATCCAACCTCAGCTGAATTCTGCTTCTTACACCCCAGGAGCCATTTCTGCAGCAGGTGGAGTGAGGAAGAATGTTCTTTGACAGAACATGGTCATATGGGGTGAGAACATTTCATTGGCTCCTTTCCACAGCCCCATGGAAGGGGCCAGCATCACACCCACTTTGCAGAGTGGAAAACTGAACCCCAAGATGACTGAGAAGTCGTCAGCTCAAGCTCATACAGAGAATGCAGCAGTGGGACTGGGACTCACATTCAGTTCTGGCTACTTCCAAAGCCTGTGCTTCTCCCCCCGGTTCCCATCCCTCCTCCAACCTCCTCCCCCACCCCCACCCCCACCCCCAGCAGGGTCTGAGTCTTTGTTCATTACTTCTAGAACAAGGAGCAAGAGCAAAGGCCACCTCAGAGTTCCGCCTCTCAGGCTGAAAATTAAAACGGCTCAGGAAGTGTTCAGCCTCACTGACTCCTGGCCATGTCCCTGTCACCTAATTACCCGACATCAAAGCCTCCACTCTGCAGGTGTGAGGATGTGAGAGCTGCCGCTTCCCTCAGAACACGGTGTGACTGGTGTGAGTACGCAAGGATGAGACAGGCCCCCCGGGGGCAGCTGGTGTGTGGGGAGTATCAGTGCACCCGAGGGCCTGGCCTCAAGCCTCTCAGAGTCAGAAAGGCCAGGGATCGCCATTCTGAGGGCTCCCTCACCTGAGAGCCAGGATCTAGGGGGGACCAAGGCGGTCATTCTGGGCCATTGCTCCCCACTGCCCCTTATGCCTGGGAGCTTATGGCCCCTTATGGCTAATTAATCCTCTCCAACTCCGGGAAGGAAGGGAGCTCAGCCTTACCTCTGTTACTCAGGTGAGACACCCAGGCAGGGGGAGAATAAGCGCTCGCCACCGCTGCTGTCCCCTCCACCAAGGGGCAGGGATGTGCGGAGGCCAGAAGGAGCCCAAGGGGGTGTGGCCAGCCTGGGCTGGACAAGGAAAGAGATTCCTACATTCTTTTCAATTGAACCGTTCCTATCAAGCAGACAGAGGCACTCTCACGTGGCGTTCTCAGATATAGTTAAATGTTATTGACAATCTTGCAGAAATGGGACCAGAAAAGTATTTCGCACACGCTTATGGCAGGAGCGAGGGCGGCCAGGCAGAAAGGCATTCCCGACCTCTGACAGAGGACAGAACTCTGAGCCTGGCACTGTGCTGTGTCCTTGAGTCCTGATTTGTTGGATGCTAACCGCCGCATCAGGCAGGAAGGAGGATTCTTCTTTTCATGCAGATTAAAAAAAAAAAAAAAAAAAAAACCGAGGAAGAGAAATGTGGGGTGACTTGTCCAAGGTCACAGCTAGAGCGGAACAGAGCCAGGATTTGAACCCATCTTAGTCTGACTACAGAGTCCACGGCGGACATTTTTTCTGCCACTTTTCCTGCCTTTTGCCAGCCACAAGCCGGCACGGGTGAGTGCAAGTCGGGGAGGTTTGCAAGGTCGAGCCTTCCCAACCAGAACTCGAGACCAACATGATGCCACAGAGGGGAGAGGAGTGAGGGGTCGGGACTGTGTGACCTCGGGCAGGGTCACTTCTCCTGGCTGAGACTCGGCTTTCACATCTGTAAAACACGGAGAATCAGGATACGCTCCTCGGAGGAGAAAAAACAAAGGGGGAAAGGACTTCACAAACTCTAACTCAGGAATTGGCAAACTACGTGTGACGAGCCAAAGCCAGCCTGTAGCATATATTTGTGAATAAGGTGTTACTGGAATAAATAAATGTGTCACACCCGTTTGTTGACATACTGTCTGTGGCGGCTCTTCTGCCACGGGGCAGAGTTGAGTCGTTGGGTCTGCAGACCCTAACGTGTTTACTATTCAGCCAACTGGACCAAAAGTGGACCAACCCCTGATCTTAGAGGCTACAAATGTGCAAATACGGCGGTGTCTTGGCAAACAGTTTTTCGCATTTCCCACATCATCCAACGACTCTGCTGTTTCCTCCAAATTGCCCTCCTTGACCCCTTCCCCAAGGGTAGAGGTTCCCCTAAGACATGGTTTTGAAACATGGAGCAAGTGATCCTCCGGAGATCCAAGAAATCAAACCTCCGTAAGCTATTTCAAAGCCCAGCACTGCTCCCGTGGACCTCAGACACCACGAAAACATCTCTGGATGCAGCCACTTACTTGCAATTTTTACACTTGAGGCCGAAAAGCATTCCTTTCCCACAGACTGTGCACGTCTGAGACATCCAGTACTTGGTGGAAAACCTGTGGAAGAGAGACAGAAAACGTTCAAGGGCAAGGTCGCGGTGACCGGGCTATCTCTAGAAAGATGAGCTGCTTCAAGAGGAAGCACACAGGCCCCGGATTCTAGTCTTGCTTCTTCCAAGACGTGTGACTTCATCAAGTTGTCCAGACCACTGGAGACTTGGTCTCCCTGTCTGTGGAGTAGGGATGATAACCAATGTCCCAGGTGACTGGGGGGACCCAACGGGCCATGCATGTCAAGGGCCTCCCACCACCTGGCATATAGTAAGGGCTCACTCAATTGGGCTGTAACTTCATTATTACCTGGACATTCGTGACAAGTCTTACCTGGTGCCAGGCTAGGTGCCGAGTTCAGTGCTGGGATGGGGTGATGGATGGGGCTAGAGCTGTCTTCAGAGAACCACAAAGCAAGGTGGGGGCTCCCAGGAGCCCACCCATCACCCCCTCACTGCCAGTCACATCATCTGGGACACTTTGATGGGGGCCTCCCCCCCCAGAAGAGCTGAGGCCTCAAACTTGAGAAGAGGGTCCCCAAAGTGAAAGCTCTTGTCAAAGGCGGTGAGCTCATCCTCCTCGCCAATCACCACAGCTTGCCTTGCGGTAAACGCAAGGCAGTTGGGAGGGCTCCAATAGACAGCTAGGGAGAGGGAACCATCGGGAACAGAGGCGCATCACATTAACTTTCAGGGGCTCTCGCTGCTACCGGGGTGCTTTCTTCCCTCAAGAGATACCAGACAGCAGCGGGCCTGGCCCCAGAAAAGTGCTGAAGGTTGCTGGGTCAGAGTTAATTTTCATTTTCAATTTTTGCCACCTTCCGCAGGAGTTGCATCTAATCTCCTCTGCCTCCGAGTGTCAAAATGAAAATCAGAAGTGATTATGTAACTCGGTGCTTGAGAACTTTGAGGGCAAGGCTGCATCCCTCTGTGGTACCAACATGCTTGATTTGGGTCAGTCACCCTCCGAGCAGGACCAGCCGCAGGCCAAAGCCTGTGTATCAAAGCAAACAGTAATGTTTGGAAAGGGGACTCTTGTGACTGAGGAAACTTCCTCTCCAGTTCTGGACTGGGGGGTGGTTCAGTCTTTTTCTGTCTCTTCCACAGGGCCAGCAAGTCTGACAGGCCCTACCTTGTGCCGTTTGGCAGCTTTCGGGGATGAAGAGAATAGGCTTGTGGTCCCCGCCCCCCGCCGCCCTGCAGCCAGCCCACTGTGTGGGGACGGCGGGCGGGCAGCACGAGCCTTGGAGCCTAGAGTTCTCTTTCTTTTCCAGTCCTCTCCCATCTCTGGGATCAGCTCTCTCTTCTCCTGAACTCTGGCTGGGATGGCTCTGAGGACGGTGGAGGGAATGGGATTTTAATTTCATTTCTTCACCAAGGCCGGGGTGAGTCTAGGTCTCCTCCTCCTGGCATGGAGCCCGGGGAGAAACACAGGGTGAGACAAAAGAGTAACAGGGCAACCCAAGTCCCGGCTCCTCCAAGAAGACCTTTCTAATGCCCAAGATCATCACCCTGCCTCTGGGAATCAGTATCTGAGGACGAGGTAGAACCAGATCTAAAACACTCTAGGTCGCTAGAGCCGCGGGATAACGCCGAGCAAGAGGGCGAGGCTGCGCTAGGGGCAGGGTCAGTCCAGGGGTGAAGCCGGGCCAGGGGTGCGGCCAATACTGGATGAAGCTAAGCAGGGGTCTACTGAACCCACTGTGGATCTGAGCCAGAGATGGGGTCAATCTAGATGCGGAGCTGAGCCAAGGGTGTGGCCGACTTAGGGGTGGAGCTAAGAGGGGGTGTGACCAATCTAGGGGTGGAGCTAAGCCAGGGGTTGGGCCAATTCAGGGGCTGAGCTGGCCAGGGGCAGCACTAATTCAGGGGTGGAGCTGAGCCAGGGCTGTGGCCTATCCAGGGATGGAGCTGAGTCAGGACGGGACCAATCCAGGGGTTGGTGGGCTGAGCCAGGGGTGTGGCCAACCCAGAGGTGGGACCAACCGAGGGTTGGAGCTGAGCCATGAGTGTGGCCAACCCAGAGGTGCAGTTGTGCCCGGGGCAGTGGGGAAGCAAACAGACAGAGCCATTCTCTTTGATGCCTTTCTCGCTGCATCTCCCGCCTGACCGCGGACGAGTCTATCACGTATTTCTCGCGGCTTCCTCCACCGTTTCCTCATTTAGTCTTAACAACTATCCTGTCAACATGTTTCTTTCAAAAACTGTTCACAAGGTGCCATTCCGGGAGAGTGTGCTCGTTCCGCCTGGCCCCGCACCCCCAATGGCGATCCGTCTGCCCCTGATACTGCCCCCACCCTTGTAGCCCCGTTCCCAGGTACCGTCGCAGTCTGTTAGCCCTCTAACCCTCCACCGGACCGCGAGTTCCACAAGGGCACAGGCCCTAGGTCTTGCGCGGTGCTGCTACCCAGGCACAGATATGCTCTACAAATACTAGCGCAAGAAATCCATGAATGAGTGCACAGGTCCCTTGGACACTTCTCAGAGGCCTCGGTACAAAGAAAACTCTGAGCAGCAGTGTCCGAAAAACACAGAGTGCGAGGTTTAATTAGCTTGAAGGCCCATCACTTAGTCGTGCAGGGCCTCAGTCTCCCTATCTGTCAAATGGACATGACCACACTTGTGCTACTTACCCCACTGAGCTTATGGGAGACTGTGAGTATAACGACATAAAATGTAGAAAGTTAAAGCTGAAAAGTTAATGAACTTCTTACAAGGAATGTTTAGTAGATACAAGTCTCCTTCCTGAAAGGACAGACATACCCCTGGGGAGGTTATTTCCATGGACCCAACAGGGCTGGAGCTCTGGACTGACCTACACCTCAACAGAGAATGAACACCTCTGAGTTCAGTATGAAATCTTGTCTTCTGAGAGGGGAAACCCAAAATTAGGAATGTAAGGCACTTGTTTGACAATGGTACCGTTTACTGAGTGATTATTATACACCCTTTGCTTGGCACTTGGCATATATTATCTCATTTGATCTTCACCACACCTACGGGTGGGCAGAATTACCCAATGAGAGAACTGAGCCTCAGAGAGGTTAAGTAACTTCCTCAAGGTTGCAAAGCTTTACTAGCCAGGACTGGAACACAGGAAAGTCGGACTCCAAAGATCTGGCTTTCTAACCATTACCTGCTAATTTTACCAGGGCCAGGTTAATAAGATGCCACAATGAGGTTTCGCTTGGCAGAGGAGAGAGGGGCATGACGACACAGGAGCTGGAGCAAAATGTCTGCCCAGCCTTTCCCCCCCTGGCGGCCAAAGATCCCAGCCTTCACTGTGCCGAGAGGTGGGCCCCGGTGCCCAAAGGAATCCAGCCTACCTGTGCTTGATGGAGTTGCCGAGGTCTCTGCGAGGGATCTGCGGGGACCAGCGCGGCACGGACAGCGTGTCTGCAGGGAGAGGAGAGAGGAGGAGAAGAGCCCATTACACAGAGGGTCAGAGGTTGGGGCGGGCTCTAGCCAAGCCCTGGGAGGAAGAGGGAGGCTCGCCGGCTTCAGTGACCACCAACATCACTTGCTAGACCGAAGCCAAATGGAACACTGGGTTAACATGTGTTACTTTGACTGAAGCAAGATCCCCTGAGCAGGGCAGCTAGAGAGTGCCGTTAAAGAAGCCAGCTGTGGCAAGAATAAAAATGAGCATTGCTTCCATTTATGGGGTGCTTAGTGTGTGCCAGGCATGTGGCAAGTGACTCACATGCTTTCATTCATTACATGCTCAAAACGACCCCAAAGAAAGGGGTGGTTAGCATCCCCACCCTACAGACAACTTTGGTGCAAGGTCATACACCTTGGAGAATGCACAGCAGCTGTGAATCCAGATTTGAGAGACTCTAGAAATGTGTGCAAAGTTCTAAAATGGTAGATTCCAAATGCCAGGCACGGATGCACCACTTTCCCTGTTTTGTCCTGTCCCATAAAACCCATAAAATTATTTACTTATTATCTTAAGGTAACCCTCTTTGTTTGTTTAAATATACTTATTTTAAAAGCACGCTCTATATTGAAAACTAATGTCACTTTCTGTATATTGTCACTGATCCTTTAAAATATGTCCAACCACGTACCACTTAAACTCATGCTAAAATAAGTGGATGGAGGGGACCTGGGTGGCTCAGTTGGTTAAGCACCTGAGCATCTGATTCTTGATTTCAGCTCACGTCATGATCTCAGGGTTGTAGAGTGAGCCCCGTTTCAGGCTTCATGCTGGGTGTGGAGCCCGCTTAAGATTCTCTCTCCCTCTTTCTCTTCCCCTCTCCCCACTTCTCTCTTAAAAAAAAAAAAGTAAGTGGATGGGTTGAGGAGTGAATGCAAGAGTGACTGGATGTATGAATAGACAGATGGGTAAATGGATTGGCAAGTGAGTGGATGGAGGGATGGTGGATGAATGTTTGGATAGGTGGGTAGATGGTCAGATGAGCAGGTAGATGGACGGATGGGTAGGTGGGTAGTTGGATGAATGAATGGATGGATGGATACATGGATTGGTAAGTGGATGGGTGGATGGATGAATATTTGGATAGTCAGGTGGACAAATGGTTGGATAGGTAGGTAGAAATATAGGTAAGTAGGTAGATGGATAGGTGGGTAGGAAGGTGGTTGGAATGGTAAATGTGTGGATGGGTGGAGGGATGGATGGATGGATGGGAGGATGGGTGGATGGGTGGATGGATGGATGGGTGGATAGATGGATGGGAGGATGGGTGGATAGGTGGATGGATGGATGGATGGATGGATGGGTGGATGGATGGATGGATGGATGGATGGATGGATGGGTGGATGGGTGGATGGATGGATGGGTGGGTGGA
>NW_019154130.1:12629290-12689914 GCF_002288905.1 Enhydra lutris kenyoni
GGTGGATGGGTGGATGGATGGATGGGTGGGTGGATGGGTGGATGGGTGGATGGGTGGATGGGTGGATGGGTGGATGGATGGATGGGTGGATGGGTGGATGGATGGAAGGATGGATGGGTGGAAGGATGGGTGGATGGGTGGATGGGTGATGGATGGGTAGGTGGGTGGATGAATTGGTAGGTGGGTAGATATATGTACGGATGGATAAAAAGATGGATAGATAGACCGATGGATGGATGGGAATGAGCAAGAAACCATAAATCACACGGACTTCAGACTGAATGCCTGTCCCCATCTGGTCTTTCTTTTCATGCCTTAAGCTAAAACCCGGGGACTTCCACTAACATTCCACCTCACATCCCTCCTCCTCGACCTCGAAGGCCCTGAGGAGGTGTGTGAAAGCTGCACTGTGTGTGAAATCTCCACCAGCTAGGCAGAGAGGAAGCGAGTGGCTGACCAACACACCAGCTCTCCTTTCGCAGGCCAGACAGATGGAGCCAGCTCCCTGTTTTCGGAGCTAACACACGCCTATCCCATTTTACACAGCCATCGTTCCAGAGTGGTATGTTCCCTGGGAGCTGGTCATGTCTGAACCGATCAGAGAGCATTTAACCTCCAACCCACTCCGTCCTCTCTTCTGTCTAAGGACACTGTTGACAGCCATCTGAAAGCTGTTTCCAGAAACCCCAATTCTGCCCTTGTAAAGCTGGGACCCTTTCTGGGAGAGCTAATGATTTTCCAAGCCCAAAGGGCAGAGAAAAGCCACTCGAGGAGCAGTATGGTGTATCAATCAGAGTCATAGCCAGTGGAATTTCCTCCAGTTTAACGAAAAGCTAAATGTCACCCAATCCAAGCCATCTTGCCACTTGTTTCAGTTTCTGAGGGAAACAAAAAGGACAAGAAAGAAAAAACGATTTTAAAAAAGGAGTGAACGAGAGCATTATTTCCATTCCTAGCTCCTCTGGGGACTTAAGTCTGTTTTGGGAAGACGGATGCTACTTTCTAACTCCTTAAAATGCTTTCCCCAGCGCCAGGGCAGGTGCAGATGGGACAGCTGGCTGGAGAGAAAGCGCTCATTAGCTCTGATGCACTGGCTCCTCACGGGAAATCTACAAACTAGGAGTGCCGACTGGGCTTCATCTCATGGGACATTTGTAGTGGCTCTCTAGAAAAGTGTGTCGAGAAAGATACTGAGGCCCAACGGGAAAGAACACCAAGATTGATCAGCCATGTCCACCATGGGTGAAGAATAAGGTAGAACCAACAAGTCTATGTATATGTGCCCCTCCTGCAAGGACGGGGACCCCAGCCTCATCTTTGCATCACCAGAAGCAAAGCAAGTCCTTCTTATATGTTTGCTGAGTCCAAGTGTATTATGATGGAAGCGTGAGTTAACTGATTGCTCAGTATGTGTTAGGCATTAGGCTGTGCAGTGTAGACCTGGAAACTATGTCTCGGTGCAGTCAATGTCCTTGTTCTTCCCTACAAGACACAGGACTCAGAGATGCAGTAACGTGCTAGAGGTCACACAGCTAGGCACAGTAGAACCTCACAGAGTAATTCTGCCATTTCTCGTAAGTCCTGCAAAAGCCCCTTCACCAGTATTCTCAGCCAAGGTAACCTGTGCCTCCCAAGGGACATTGGGCAATGGTTGTCACAGTAGGGTTAGGAGGTGTTATTGGCACCCAGTGGGTGGAGGCCATGGATTCGGGTCAACATCCTATAACGTGCAGGCCAGCCCCTCCATCAAAGAATTAACCAGCCCCCAATGTCAAAAGCACTAAGGCTGAGAAGCCCTGATCTAGATATTTTCCACTTTCCTAACCACCTCGCATCCCCCTGCCACCAACCCCAAGAAACCAACATGGTACTTCTGAGGCTCAAGTCAGCAGAGAACAAATCCTCTTTTATTATAAGCACATCTCACTTTCAGATTCATATCCCAGTTATGCTGTTATTCTCAATTACAGCACCTTCTCAAGAAGTAGAAGTAATTAAGTTTAGTCGTTTGGTTTCATTTCCTTCTGGTTGAAGGGGTGAATTCTGTCAATTACATCGCACAGTTACAGCATCATTAGTCTCAAGCAGTAATAACCAGCACGCGGCTTCGAACGTGGGTGTGCAGACCTGAACTTTGAGATCCTCGCTTTACTTTCTCCGTGTGGATTTCATTAAACTTGCCAACTAGAGCCTAAAAGCAAAGGAAAACTGTTTAAAGGGAAGGGGGGTGGTGGAAATCTATGAAAATCCAGGCCTTATCATAATAGAGAAGGCAAACAGCATTTACAGCAATTAAACTGATACAGAAACTTCTGTTTAACAATCAAAGCGCCTATTAAGATGTCTCCATAGCTGAACAAAAGCTTCTTTTCTACTCTAATTTTCTGATAACAAGTCATGCAGACACGGAGACAGAATTGTGCACGTCCCTGGTGCCTTCAGTCCCAGGGGTAGAATAATAGAAATCTCTTCTCAGATGTTTTCATTTCCAGTGCACAGAAAGGGACCGGTGGAGGGAAGGAGGGTCTGTCTCCCCTTCCACAGGTCTCTCTCTATGGTCTCTCAGCTGTTTCTCTCTACAGAAAGGGGGTAAACCAGGACCCTCAGTCTTTGAAACCCCCTCAGGAGCCAGACGGACAGACAGAAGCCCTGACACAAGGAACCGGCATTAATAAAGCATTCACGTTATGTAGAGCTTTGAAATGAGAAGCTTGGGCTCTGACCTGGCAGGAAGGAACTCAGGCCAAAAGAAGTCAGGTGTGTGGAAAATATTTTTTTAAAGATTTTATTTATTTATTTATTTGATAGAGGGAGACTAGCAAGAGAGGGAACACAAGCTAGGGGAATGGGAGAGGGAGAAGCAGGCTTCCCGCTGAGCAGGAAGCCCGATGCGGGACTTGATCCCAGGACCCCGAGATCATGACCTGAGCCGAAGGCAGACATTTAATGACGGAGCCAACCAGGCACCCCTGGTGTGTGGAAAATATTTAAAAACATTTAACACAGAGACACCAGGTAAAAATAGGGGATGATAAAGCAAAGGAAGAGGAAAAGAAAAAGTATGAGAAAAAAAGATGGTGAAGACAAAGACAAAGAAAAAGAAGAAAAGAAATGAGAAAAATAATGATAGATCTGCTTTTTGTTGAGTTGAGTACTATGGTGTGCCAAGCTCTAGTGCCCAAATAAGCCCTTTCTGGATGTGACGTCATGTAATCCATCCCCTGCGGCGTGTGATGCATGGAACACAACAGCTGTTAGGGTTAGCTTCATCTCACCAAGAGGTAAGTCAGGAAGTCACGCCATTGGCCCAAGGTCACACAGCAAATAAAGGCCGGGACTGGGGTTTTTAATTCAGGTCACCAGAGCTTGGGTTCAATAAATGATGGCCACTTTCATCCCCATTTCACAGACCGGAACACTGAGGCTTAGAAGTACTAAGCCATCATCCATAGCTAGTGACTGAGTTGGGATTAGAAATGCAGACAGGAACAAACCAGACGCTTCTAGTCCAGGCGGCTCTCTAGCTACGTGGAGTTCAACCCGTCCTGGAGCACCCCTGCCTCCTATCTCTTCCTGGGAGGAGCAAAGGACACGCTGAACATTGACCCTTAACATGCTCAGGGAAGAGCTGTCGGAGGCCTGGCGGGTGGTGTAAGGGTACGCTGTTCATTTCAGCCGTCACCCCTGCAGTTAGCCAGCAATATTTTCATGAGTAGAATCATGCCCGCACCCCTCCCCAAGAAGTCCTAATCCCTGGAACCCGTAGGTAAGTCACCCAACAGGCAGAAGAGATTTTTGCTGGTGCGATTAAATTAAGGATGACCCAGGCGGGCCCAAAGTAATCATGAGTCCTTAGGTATCAAGAGGGAGGCGGGAGGGTCTGAGTTGGTGGAGAAGATGTGACAGTTGCTGGCTTTGAGGATGGAGAAGGCCAACAGCCAAGGAAGCTAGAACAGGCAAGAGAATGGATTCTCCCCTGGAGCTTCCAGAAGGGACCAGCTCTACTGACATACCCTGACTTCGGCCCTAGGAGTCTACCTTTGGACATTTAATTCCCCCAAACTGTAAGGTAATAAATTGGTGTTTTCGAAGTCACTGGGGTTTGTGGTAATTTGTTAGTGCAGCTGTAGGAAACCAACATGGCACCTTTGTTGTGCTGGGTTACGGTTTTAGGAGCTAGGTGTATGGTGAACAGGATAATTAAATTTTCTGAACCTGGAGTCAGATAGTGAGTAAACAAATAAAAACCCAAGGTAATTTCAGACAGTGATAGATTTCATAATGGAAATAAAACACGGACTTCGGGATTTGTTTTAAGGCGATGGGAACCCCCAAGTATATTAGAACAGAGGCTAGGGGCGCCTGGGTGGCTCAGTCATTAAGTAGCTGCCTTCGGCTCGGGTCATGATCCCAGGGTCCTGGGATCAAGACCCGCATCAGGCTCCCTGTTCAGCGGGAGGCTTGTTTCTCCCTATCCCACTCCCCTTGCTTGTGTTCCCTTTCGTGCTGTATCTCTCTCTATCAAATTAATTAATTAATTAATTAATTAATTAAAAATAAAAGAACAGAGGCTAGATGCTGGGGGTGAAGGTGGGGTGGGCTCACTCATTGAAGAGCCCCCTCTGGTGGCCAAGCGGAGAACAGCCTGTCAGGCTGGGACAAAAATAGGAGCCCCCACTCCCACCCCCCCATCCAATCCCTCCTCCCTTATCCTCCAACTCCCCACCCACAGCGGGGTCCAAAGCATCAGCCCTGACCCTTACAAAGCTATTCTTTCCCCAGCCCAGAGCTTTCCCACTTGAGCTGTCATGATCCCAGTTGCAGCGCTCAAATAAGAAATCCACACCCCAGAGTAATCAGTCCACGGCCAGGCACGGGAGCAATGCTTGGTCTTCTCTCTCTGTATGAATCCCAAGCGGGGATAGGCCTCTTGGAGCCACTTTTCACTTAATCCAAACAATCCTATGAGGTTGTATTCCTAGCTTAGAAGTAAGGAAAATGACAACGTTAATTGTTCAAAGTCCCACGCGATATTTGGCGTACTTTGGAACTGAACTCAGGTTTCCTGCATCCCTGCACCACACTATATTCTGATAGCGTGTCTCCTTCCAAGGCAGGTGTGAGAATTATGATCTAAGTGATTCAGTCCTGGAGCTAGAAAAGACCACAGGCAGCTCTCTGTTGCCGCCTCGGAGCCTCTCAACCTTCTCGGATAGAAGGTTTCCATGGAGATAAAGACCTCTGAGCCCAGAAAACTATTAATAATCACAGCTAACATTAATTGAGCACCTACTGCATGGCAGAACTAGATTAAGCGCTTTGGATGTGTTATTTCATTTAATCTCCGTAACTCCATCTTCGCTGGGAGAGCTGGGGCTTGAGTGAGGGCAGTCAGACCCCGAGAGCTCATCCTCAGAAACACCACAAATAAAATGGAAGTTCCAAGCTGCCCTTAAGCTTCTGGCCCAGGGGCATGATAGCCGGAGTGAGTTCTTAACAACAGAGCTGCATTCAGATCAAGTAGCAAATTCTTTGGGCTCAAAGATACCAGAAACTAATAAAACTTAGGCCGTAAAACTTTTCTTTTGGGGTCACAGGCCACTCGCCAGCTAAAATCCCTCCGGATTTATCCACGGGGCCAACCAGTCCTTGGCTAAAGCCGCTCGCGATTTTCTTCACATAGCAGGGAATAACGCTGTTTGCTTTAATATCCAACTCAAATAGATCAGATCTAAAAGTTTCTTTAATTATGTGCTGTCTCTAAAGGTTACAGTTCCGTGGTGCTTTAAAGCCAAATTGGGTTTCTTTGCATATTTGGACATCATTCTCTTGCTGAGACAACTACAAGCCGTTTCTCCAGATCCAAATTTCATTATCTATAGGGCCCTCAATGGCTATGGACGCATCCCGGGAGCCACCTGGCACTTGTCAGTGTCTACATAAGACCACCACCCAGGTGCCCCTGTCCTGGGGGAAGAAATAGATGGGGGAGTGGGACCTAACATCAGTTAGAGATGCAAGGGGTGAGCGAGCACAGTGCTGTTTGCTCCTGGAAGAGAGCATTCAGAGGAGAATCAGGGATTCCCATGGCATTGAGTCAAAATAAAGAGCATGGCAAAGCTCTCTGTCTAGAAATAGGAGGACTGCAGGAACGGAGGTATCAAGGTCACACCGATCCACACGTGTATGGCGTGTAAGGGAGGTCCTGCATGTGGAACTCCCTTGGAAACAACTTTCTGAATGGGAAGGGCTTCCTGGTCATCAGCTTGCCCACTGGAGTAAGGGAGAGAGTGTGGGAATCCGCGGCGAGCAGACCCTGTGTTCAGACGTCAGCTCTGCCACTTTTTCCCCAGGAGGCTTGGGGCCATTTTACCTCTGAGTCTCCTTTTTGACTGCTGGGACAAGGGAGTCAGATCTCCCTCACAGGCTTGCGAGGAGGATGAGTAGGACTAATGTAGTTGGACACAAGTGCTGGACGCATTACTGTTACTATTGTCTCTAGGATTCACACACCAGTTAGAACAGGATGAAGCTCTCCAAGGAGGAAGGCTAAATGCCTGGCTTGGCACACAAGAACCCCCAGGGCCAATCCAGCCCACCACCTGGTTTTCTAGGTAAAGCTTGATCAGCCTCCGCCACACCCGCTCATTTGCATATCATCTGTGACCGCTTCCTCCTAGGACGGCAGAGAGAAGTCACCGAGACAGAGAGGGTATGGCCCACAAAGCCAAAAGTTATTATTACCTGGTCCTTTACAGGAAAAGTGTGTGAACCTCTGATTTAGGGCTGTGTAACTCATTTCCTTGGGTGAGAGATTTTTTCTCCTTGTTTCCCCACCAGTTTTTTTGAGGTGTACCTGACAAAATTGTAAGATATTTAATGTATACCTTGTGGTTATGTATACATATCCATTGAGAACGATTTTTTTCTCTGAAGCCAGAAGGCCTGGACTTTAGACCCATTTCTGCCACTTATGTGGTATGAATTCTTGGACAGATGCCCTGCCCTCTCCAAGCCAAAATGGGCATGACCGCTTGTGGCATCCCTCTGCTCACCTTGTGCTAGCACCCTGTGGGCCTTGTCACATGTAAAATGCCCATTCTACAGAAGAGAGGAGCGAGGCACAGTATGCAATCCAGCTAAGATTCTAACCCCCAACTGTCTCGCTTTCCCCGTCTTCTGGTAGAAGAATCCGTTGGGAGGTCTGTCTTTGATTATCTGCCACTGCTGAAATCCATGTCAGCTGGTGAAGGCAGAGGGGAAGGAAAATTAACTCTCCTCTCTTGCTGCTTCCGACTGAGCTCATTAATATGATTATTCAGTTGTCATTTTATCAAGGCAGAGAGAAGACCTTGAGGATGTGTAAGTTACAGTTGGAGGGGTAGTGGTGCTGTTCATGGCCAAGGGGGAGAGACCAAGAAAGTGGCTCCTGAAGAGTGTCTCCAGGTAGAAGCCTACCTTTATAGGACAGATGAGCAGTCAGGGCACTGAGCAAATGGTAGCATAGCAGATGGAGGGCTGATATGTGGGGCCAAGAGGCAGGAAAGTGCAGACACAGGGTAGGAGGGGAAGACATGAGAGGGAGACCCAACCAAAGCTCTCTACACCCATTCTTCCTGACCCCAAGTTATAATTTTTTAAAAAATTATTGAAGCCATTGCTTCTCAGCCTTTTGGCTAAGATCAAGTGTAAAAATTATTGAAGCCAAAGAGGAAGCAGCTTCGAGATCTAGTGGACAAACTAAAATCATTCTCCCCCTTTAAAAAGGCCATCACTATCTTGGGTCTGAGTCCTCGTGGGTCCCTGCTGAGCTAGGATCCCCCGAATTGCCCACAAATCAGCGTGTGGACTGTGATGCCATCACTCCATCTCCTGGAGAGGGATGTGAATCCTGGAGTCATCACCTGTGATTTATTTCAGCCCCTCAGGTGGCCTCAATTAAATTTCACTGCCGGTAAAGAAAGAGAGGATGGCTGAGGCATTTAATTACATTTTATAATGTGCTCGCTGCTGAATTTATTAAAGTGTATCAGGGATTTTTAACCTCGTAACCAAACAATGGGAGACCCAGGTGCCACGTGAGTAATTATCTTCCCAGTGGGGATGATGGATGGAGAATCCAAGTTGTTAACAATGGGGGGGAGTGCGTGTGGGAAGAAGTGGGGGCTCATGGGGGGGCATACAGGGAAAGTGGGGCAATGGGCCTCGAATTCCATGAGCCACTACCCCACAGATTGGAGCGGGGGAGGGGGATGGTATTAATGATCAGTATTCCCTCAAAAAATAAGATGTACTGGGGAAATCTGTTTTTTTTTCTCCTTCTCATATCCCTACCCCAAACCCTCTCCTCGAATTTCCTCTTGTTATTTTTTCTGCTCTGATGTGGAAAGGGAGGGGTTATCTTAAAATGTCAAAAGTGGTTTATATAAGATAATAAAATTAAAATACAAAAAGGAAATAAAATCTTATCTAGAAATCCAGAAGAATCTCATTAGGACAATGGACCCACCTTGGTTTATTTGGGAAATAAATGACCAATAAGGAGTTTGGGGGTGTGTGTGTGTGTGTGTGTGTGTGTGTGTGTGTGTGTGTGTTGGGGCGGGGGAGGGATGCAGTTTCCTTAAATATGAACCTGAGAGTGGGCTTGATGTGTCCATTATCATTGTCTCCAGGACCTTTGTTATAGGTCATATCTACCACTCAAGTGACAGAGAAAGGTCAGATGGGGAGGAAGAATGTGCTGATCTTGGCCAAAGAGAACAAAAATGCCCTCATGCATCTGGAAGGCATCAGGAGAGAGGTAAGGGCCCAATGCCGGCTCCAAACTGCTCATGGCCCCATTCCTGTCTCCAGCCCCCATCCAGCCCTCCCCGAGTCCCATTCACACCATGGATCTGCTATTTCCCACCTCCTACCTTCAAAGATGCTGTTCTCTCTTTCTAGAACAGGCTGCCATATCCCTTCCCCAATGCTCATGCAATTCCTCTTCTAAGACCCAGCTCAGGGGGGTGGCTCCTCCAGGAAGCCCTCCCTGAATGCACAGGGGGTCAACGCCCCTGCCACGACCCTATCTTAGCATCCTGTGCTTATCCCTCCAGGCCAGCTGCCTCATCACATGGAGAACCTCTGCTTAGGACTCTGTTCTCCCTATCACCCTTGACCTTGAGTTCCTAGAGAGTAAGAGCAGCTAATGATTCATCCTTATGTGTCCAGTGACCCATGCCGAGTTTGGCTTAGAGCTAAGAGGTGAACGTTTTCCTTGCTAACTCCAGCAAAAATAAGCCAGCAACCCAACCCTCTGAATGAAGGCTTCACTTTTTCATGCCCTACAGGGCCTTGGCCCGTCAGGGGTCCGGGGAAGCGAGGAACCCTTACTCTGCCCCAGCCCCCAAGCTCTGACTCGGGGTTGGGACCTCAACTGGGGCAGAGGACCAAACAGAGCCCATCTGACCAAAAATGGAGCCCAGCCTTTCCTCTCCCAAACCTGTCCCCACATGCCTGTCTGTCCAGGGCCCCAGGGTTTCCTCAGTTCTGCCAAGGTTGGGACCCCTGGACCATTTTCAGCTCCTCCTGACTCCCACCTCTATTGGAACCACTGATACAGTCCCTCCTGAGGGCAGACTTGCCATGTAAGTCAATTTGTACGTTCAGTCCTCTTAGGAACCCTGTCAGGGAAGTCTCGTATTGATCCCATTTTACAGAGGAAGAAACCAAGGCTCTGAGAGCCTCAAACAGAGAAGCAGAGTGATCAAAAGAATGTGGTCTGGAGTTAGAGACCAGGGTTACTGTCCTATTTCCACCCCTAACTGTTTCTCTGAGCTGCAGCGATAATAAACAGTTTTATTAAGGGCTAACGCGGACCGGGCATTGCCCAAGCCACATCCCAAAACTGTCAGCATGCTGGAATCATCCAATGCCTGCGCTCCTCCCCCACATTGTGGCTTCATACAGGAGCCAGCAAAGCCTGACCCCTGGGCCATGCAACTGGCCCCCTGGTCTGTTTTGTAAATAAAGCTTTATTGGCACACAGCCACACCCAGTGTCTATGGCTGCCTTTGTACTCTAAGGGCAGAGCTGAGCAGCCATGACAGAGACACAGGCCCTGTAAAGCCTAAAATATTTTCTATGTGGCTCTGCTGTGACGTTTGCTGATCTTTGATTTAACTGTGCTGGGGTATGGCCTGGCTTTGAAAATTTTAAAAGATCTCCAGGTAATACCAAGGTGCCGTCAAGTCTGGGGATCCCCTGACCTAAGTGTTTGACATGTGTTCACTCACTGACTGTAACAAACCATGTCTCCTCCATTCTCTCCTGCATCCTCAGCTACCAGCACAATGAGGGGCAGAGTGGCACTTCCCGAGATTTCCTGAATGAATGAATGAATGAATGAGTGAGTGAATGAATAAGTGACCAGCCTGCCCTATGAGTTAAGCACCAACTATCTCATCTTGCAAAACTCAGGTTGGGGGTCAGCTAAGGAAAATGCTCTTCTGGGATCTGAATCTTGATCTCCTTAACTGGGGAGCCTCCTCAGTGAGCATTATGGTCTCTCTTCAGATAATGAGGAAGAGAGCCCATTAGCAAAGTCGGTAAGGAAGTCCTCTTATGCACCCTTCCTGGGAGAGGAGCCCCGAGGAGAGGCAGCCTGGAGTCTCGGACAGCAACGCAGAGCCATCTCAGACCACAAAGATACAGGACCTGTCTCCTTGACCTGAAGGAAAATGCTAATTGGAAGAGGCTGGCTTACTGTGCCTGGCTCAGGCTTAAATGAGAACAAAACAAGAGTTGACAGACAGAGGCCCCACGCTGCCATCACCACAAATGTCCCTGTGAAGGGAGAAAAACAGCCAGCCCTGTGCTCCATCAATTTCAATTGTAAATGGTCTCACGTTGAAATAAACCAACAGAAACAGCAGTATCAGTGACAGGCGTGGGGCAGGGAGGGGTGGGGGACACGCAGACCACAGGCTGGAATCTACAAGTTGGGCTTGACATCTGGACCCAGACACGGATGACAGGACACGTTTGTGGACCACAACACAGGCAACCCAGAAGCCTGAGCTCCCTCTTTTGCCTAAGAAGCAGAAGGACAAAATGGAATTAATTTACAGGGGCAGACCTGAATTGAAATCCTGATTCTGTCCTTCTGATTGATGCTTTGTCTTCCCCTCTGCAGACCTCCTCCTCTGTACAATGGACGTGGTCAAACCCATCTTGCGGAGTTTCCCTAAGGACCACCCATGGATATGAAGCAAGGGCCAGGCACATAGTAGGTGTGCAATTAAAGGGGGCTTTCCCTGTGAGCAACTCAGATGCTCATTTGCAGCTTTGCCTAGCGGCCCTTCTCCCTGGCCTGAGAAGACAGAACCCAGGGACAAGGCTCTTTAGGGAAGGAGGCCATGACTCCATGGAGAACAGCGGTGAGTTATGGGGAGGGCAGAGCTGTCTAGGTCCCTCTGGCCATTTATTCCCCTCCTCTTGTCCTGTTCTCAGAGCGTGTTCATAGCCCTTGCTTGCCCGAGTGTGATGGATGGGTCTTAAGTTCCTCGCACACTACATCATCAATTACCTACATATTTATTGCCTCGAACTGAGTTTATGGATCTTAAATCAGAGCCATTCCGAGTTGCTTGAGCTGAAATTCTCCCCCAGTGGAAATGTGATGTTTTTTAATTATGCAGCCGCCTGGTAGTTAATGTTCAGTGGAAGTTAATTGTCCATAGAACAAAGGACTGCTGAGAAGTTCCCCACACAGAGTCGTTCCTCGGAATTTACTGCCTGAGTGGGCTCAGCAGGGACAGACCAGGCGAGCTGGCTGTGAGAGACCCCGGCCTGACTTCAAGAAACCCGGGACACCAGGCACCCTCGGTCTGAACTTCACACAATACATTGTCTCCCTCTCTCAGTTCCCTGATGCTCAAAGCGCCCTCCAGAGACCTGTCACACTGTCTGCGGTTTGCAGACGGCCTTGAAATGGATCACATTCCAAGGTCAAGACAGGGTGTCCACACTCCAAAGCATCCTTAAGTGGGACTGAGGGGCTGGAGATGGGACGGGTCTGGTCCTGATGGGATGGCTGTGGAAGGGGAGGCCACAGAGAGAGGGGAGCTCAGCTACAATGGGGCCATGGTTTCTCAGTGAAAAGTGTTGCCAGGGGGTGGGGGAGGTGGGGGGTGTATAGAGAAACTTCACCCCTAAGAACTTGAAGATGAGCAAAGACATTGACCCTCCAAGAATGAGACTAGCCCAACTCTGTCATTGGACAGAGAAACATCAGCAGGGGGATGTTGGCCCCAGGGGACATTTGGCAATATCTGGAGACATTTTGGGGGGTTCCTGCTCAGGGGAGGGGGGTGAGATGGTGCTACTGGCATCTAATGGGTGGATGTCAGAGATGTTATAGAGCATCCTACAATACGAAGGTTAGCCCCCGGCACAAGAACCACCCAGCTTCAAATGGCAATCGTTCTGAGCATCCCTGCCCAAAGCACTGGAAGGAAACTAGATCAGAGCCTGGTACAAGTGGATTAAATATACAGATAGACTGAAAGAAGGGCTCAGTCAACTATGAAAGGATGGACAAAGAGAGTGTCGGGGGTGGGTGCTGGCTTGACCCTCCCAGCCCACCTGGGGGACAGGCGTCTTTGGCACTGGAGCCACTCCTTCTTCTAGAAACAGCAGCTCCGTTTTCCTTGGCATAATAACCTTTTGGCATCTCAGCCCTAGAGCCCAGGGCAGTCTGAGGCTCCCTTCCAGTCCTAGGGGGAGGGCATTTAATCCAGGCATGGGAAGTCCAAAGCACTGTGATTGGTTCAAGAGTAGGCATGTGATCCAAGATGGGCCAATCAGAGTCCACGAAATGCCCTGGGACATTGTCCCCCCCCCCCATCTTTTTTTTTTGTTGTTGTTGTTAAGTTCTCCTCTGTCCCCTGGAATTAAAGCTTCAACTGGTGGGTTGCCAGGAGGTCCAGGGACTACCTGCAGGAAGGGCCTGCCTGAGAAGGAAGTCAACACCCTTAAAAAGAAGAGTAGAAAGATGGAGAGAAACCAAAGACTGGTAGGTTGTCTGAGCTCCTGCAGCTTCTCCAGTGACTGTCAAATCCTCATTTTCAAACATGTTAGGTAGTTCGAGTTGTTTCACTTACAAGCAGAAGAATGTAGACCTCATGCAAGGTCATGGAGACGGACGGAACTAGCAGATTTCTGATAGCTACAGTCCCTAGGGCAACCCCATCACAACGACAAGAATGCTCATTGTCATAAAGACGCGGGTACCCACCATTTATGGCCCAGGTACTAAACATAATACCAAACACTTTATGGGTATTATCTCATTTATTCGACACAATAATCCTATGACACCTTCGTTATTATTATCTCAAGAAGGAAAGTAGTTCAGAGAGGTTGAACAACTTGCTCTAGGCCATACAGCTAGTGAGTGATGGCGCCTGGATCCAAACCCGGGCCATTTGCCTGAACTCTCAGTTACCCTGCCCAGAGACAGCAGGCTGTCCCAGCGTGAGGCCTTCAGATATTCCCTACAACAAACTTTCCTTCTCCCTATTCCATGTTCAGGATCCGGAAACCTCCTGAAAAAAATCTGGTGTTCAGGAAGGGTGGACTGCAGAGAGAAAATGGGATAATCACCCAATCCTTGAGAAATGCAGTGCTTGTAACAGCAAGTTCTCTTTGTACATGAATAAACAGAAAGTCTGGCTTTATACATCAGTCTCCAAAGTCTGGTTAATGTGAATCGGGCTCTAAGAGACTCTGTCTTCTGGACAGACAAAGCAAGATCCAGATTTCTGGATTCTGAAGAATTCTCTATAGCAGTGGTTCTCAAACTTGAATATTCATGGCAGCATTATTTGTAAGAGCCAAAAAGTAGAACGACCCCATGGCCATCAATCAATGAATGGAGAACCAAAATGTGGTGTGTCCCTACAATGGAATATTGTTTGGCCATAAAAAAGAATGAAGTAGTGACCCATGCCACAATACAGATGCGTCTTGAAAACATCATGCTAAATGAAAGAAGCCAGACGCAAAAGCCAGGCCTCATATTTTAAGATTCCATTTATACAGATGTCCACGATAGGCAAATACATAAAGACAGAAAGTAGATTAATGGTTGCCAAGGGCTGGAGGTCATGAGGGTAAAGCCCCAGAGATCTCTCTCGCCCCTTCTGCTGTAGGAGGACACAGCGAGAAGACGGCCACAGCGAGAAGACAGCCATCTACGATGTCACCAGGTATCAAATCTGCTGGCACTTCAATCTTAGACTTCCCAGTCTTTAAGAACTGGGAGAAATAAAATATTGGTTGGGTAAGCCGTTCTATCCATGGTACTTTTGTTACAGCAGACTGGAAGAACTGAGACTATGCTGGGCCCCCCAAACTCATCCATGTCCTAATGCCCAGAACCAATGCCTGTGACTTTATATGGCAAAAGGGACTTTAAGGATGGGATTAAATGAAGGAGCCGGAGTTGGGGAGACTCTTCTAGATGATCCGAGTGGGCCCTCCATGTAATCACAAGGATCCTTATAAACGGGGTCTGTGACCTCACAGACCCCTGGGGGAGAAAAGATGATGTGATGCTGGCGCTGATCCAAGGAATGAGGGCTGTTTGCTTCTAGAAGCCGGAAAAGGCAAGGAAACAAATCTCCACTGGAGCCTTGATTAGGAACCAACCCTGCGGACACCTTGATTGTGGCCCCAGTGGAAGCATTTTGGACTTTTGCCCTCTAGGACTGCAAGAGAATGAGTCTGTGTGGTTTTGAGCCACTATGTTGACGACAGTTTGTTATAGGAAACTATGTGACCATAGGAAACATTTTTGTCTCCCAGCTCGTACTTCATAGAAAAAGTGCAAATGGGCATTTATGAACTTTTTCCGTGTCTGATGAGCCAGAGACTGGATCCTCCCAGTGACCAGAAAGACCAGGACCACATCCCACTTCACAGGAGAGAAAACTGCCGATCAGAGAAATTCAGTAATTGGCTGAACTGAGGAGTGGAGGACTTCTTGCTAATTCCTTTATCAGGAATTTCCCATAGAAAAAAAAAAAAAAAAAACCAAACCCGAAGTCTGTTTATCTGCCCAGTGGCCTGAAGCATTGGGACTGCTGTGGCGGTCACATCGGTGAACCAGATTCAATAACCCATAAAAATCAAAGCTGGGCCCTTCCTGGAAGCAGTTTAATCCCCCGAGCCCACGAGACAAGGGACCCTGCAGAAAAGCCCAAGGTCTGCTCTCCCTTCCAAATAGTCATTTAGCAGGTCGCAACTTACCTAGAAAGTGTTCTGGCCTCTCAGACTGACCCTGGGCCCTGACAAAGAGCGTTGGCTATTTGTAAAATGACACAGCTTCAGATGGGACCAAGACGCCCCGAAGTCAGAGTCCCATCCCCGCCATATAACCGGACCTATGGGGTCTCCCAGTGTTAGAGACCACTCACGGCTCTAGGTCAGTGCTGCTCAAACATCAGTCGGGGCTAGGTGTAATACCAGTTTCTGACCCCCAGACCCCTGAGTCTGGGGTGGGGACCAGAATTTGCATTTCTGTCAAGTTCAAGGGGGATGCTGAGGCTGCTCGAAGTTTGGGGACTGCACGTTGAGAACGAAATGTTCTAGATCAGGTTTTCTTGACCTCGATACAATTAACATTCAGGGCTGGATAATTCTTTGTTATGGGGATTGTTCTGCACATCACAGGATGAGCAGCTTTGTTGGGTCTTGACCCACCAGATACCAGCAGCTCCCTGCTCCCCCGCTGTGACGACAAAACTGCCTCCCAACATTGCCAAGTGTCCTCAGGGGCTAGAAGGGCCAAACTTGCCCCAGCTGAGAACCACCGCTCTAGATCGGAGATACCAAGAATGCTCAAGAGGAAGGGAGTCACTGGATGTGACCCCCAAAGATTTTGGGGCTCTTGACCACAGTCCCAACTATTTAGCAAGAGTGTGGGCTGAGGGGCGCCTGGGTGGCTCAGTGGGTTAAGCCTCTGCTTTTGGCTCAGGTCATGATCCCAGGGTCCTGGGATCGAGCCCCACATCGGGCTCTCTGCTTAGTGGGGGGCCTGCTTCCCCCTCTCTCTGCCTACTGCTTTGCCTGCTTGTGATTTCTCTCTCTTATCAAATAAATGAAAAAAATCTTAAAAAAAAAAAAAAAAAGAGTGTGGGCTGAATGGTGAGCACGGGGTTGGGACAGGTCGCCTAAGCCTGTCACTCCTTCAGGCATCGTGAGGTCAGTTAAGCAGCCATCGATCGGTTCTACCAGCCAAAGAGCTCACTTTCTTCTCAAAGTTTCCCCAAGTTCTCAGAGAAGCCACCTCTTCCAGGTGACTGACTCAGCCCAGTCCCTAAGGACAGAATAGGCAATCTCGGCCAGTCAGTAAGGAAGGTGTCTGAGCCAGAAGGCGCTCAGGGCCAACACTCAAAGATGGTCTGACTGCAAATTGCTAAGAGGAGAACATAAATTCACAAAGCGGCCCCAGTTCCCAATGCTCCAACTCAGCAAACCAAATCCAAAGGTGCAATCTTCTCAGGCTTTTCAAAGGCCACGTGATTGATAGTCTGGACGGAAAGGAAGAGGACGAATCCAGGACTGATGGATGGGTGTGGAGGCAATCAGATGCATTTTCAGAGCGTCTCCGCTCTGACACCTGCCCCCTTTCTGCCCCATTCTCCGGGGAGCCGGGCTCTGAATGCACCCCTGGGCCACACCCTCGTCTCCTCTACCTGCTGGTCCTATTCTTGTGGGAAGGAACACAGCCTAATGATGGATGCCTTCGGGTGATCATTCTCCCTTATGTACCAAACAAAGGCAAGATTGATGAACTCCGAGGAAGCACATTCACTGGCCTGATGTATGCTTTTTACCTTGGAGCAGGCAGCCCCGTCTCTGAGCGCATGTCTGCAGCTTTGCATTTGTCAATAGGACCTTGATTCTCTAAAGGCTGAAAGGGGTTTTCATGGGTGAATGCTTGGAGCCAGCTCAGGGTTCTTGGAGCCCAACTCAAAGCCTCCAGGTGACTTGTTTTGCATCTGCTGGCTCCTTTCATCCCTGGATATCACCTTTGCGTGAGGACAGGGGGAGAAAAAGACTTTCTACACGCACGTAAGGAAGAAATGGGAAAATCAGAGGCACAGGGGTTGTGGGGAGGGGCTGCCCCCATGTGCTGGGAAGAGCCAAGTTCTGCCTCCCGAGTTCTCATCTCAGCTTTGCCCTGGCCGAGTCTCTTAACCGTCGCGGAGATGGTTCCCTTATTTACTTGCAAGATGAGAATTTTTAAACAGCAGCCCGGCAAGGCGGCTGTTGGAGTTAACAGAGGCTCTGGAGTCTGCGCTCCCCTCCCCCACCCTGGTTTGGCGTCCTGGCTCCGAGATGGGCAGCTGTAAAACTGGGCAGATCCTTGCTTTATCTCTTTGTGCCTCACCGGTTCCTCGGAGGGTTAGTCAAGCACTTCTAGAACGACACTTAGCGCTTAGAAAGTGCTTAATTAACATTTAATTTAGCACTTGATTAATATCCCTCTCTGATTATTTTACTCCATCTCAGAGTGCAGTAGATAAGGCATAAGGAGTTCATGCTTGTTGTTTAGAATCAAAGGTCAGGGGATGGGGTCTGATGTACGGGGTTGAAGTGTCCCCCTCCCCCCAAAATGTATGTCCACCCAGAACACAGAGACACACAGAGGGAGGAGGACATGGCATGACACACAGAGAGAATACCGTGTAGGGACAGGCAGAGACCGGAATGGGGCGTGTACAAACTCAGGGCAAGGCCAAGGATGGTTGGAAGGCACCAAAGCCAGGCGAGGAAGGATCCTGCCCGAGACCCATCAGAGACAGCACGGCCTTGTCAATGACTTGACTTCAGACCTCCAGCCCCAGAAGGAAGAGAAAATAAATGTCTTTTGTTTTCAGCCCACCCAGTTTGTGGTAGTTTGTTAGAGCTGCGTCAGGAAACTCCTAATATCAAGGGAAGCTGGTTTGCTCATCCCTCTGTCTCCGGGCACAAGCCCACTGACCATTCCCATCTCTCAATTCTTGCATCTGACTTCTCTCTGCCTCCTGTCACCCGGCTGAGAAGGACCCAGAGCCGAGGTCAGCAAACCGGGTGAGTAAAGCAGCAGGAGGAAATATTTTGGATATCGCGGGTGGTTACAATCTCCGCCACTGTTTTCCAACAAAACTGCTTATGGACACTAAAATTAATTTCATAGAATGTTCACACGTCATTAAGGATTATCCTTCTTTTGATTTATATACGTATTTAAAAATACGAAACTACCTTCTTAGCTTTTCAGCCATGCAAAGAACAGGTGGGGGGCCAGATTTTTGTTTTTTAATTGAGGTGAAATTCACATAACATAAAATGACTTTAATATGTACAATTCGGTGGCATTTACTATACCGTCCGTGTGGTGCAAACGCCCCCCTCTGTCTGTCTACTTTCGAACCATAACTGTAACCCCCCGCAAGGAGGCTGATCAGGCAGCCCCTCCTCATTTGCTTCCCCCAGGCCCAGGCAACCACCAATCTGCTGTCTCTACAGATTTACATTTTCGGGACGTTTCATAGAAATGGAATCATTCGTGGTGTAGACTTCCGCGTCTGGCTTCTCTAAGTTAGCATGATGTTTTCAAAGCCCATCCATGCTGAATTCGCAGCAGGTGTCACGGTGTTCCTTTTGATGGCTGAATAATAGTCCACTGTAGGGAGAGACCACATTTTGTGGACACAGAGACCACACCGTGGACATTTGCTTTCTACCCTTTGACTACTGTGAACACTGCTTCTGTGAACATTTGTATACACATATTTGTTTAAAACCTGCTTTCAGTTCTGGGTGTATATCCAGGAGTGGAATGCTTGGATTGTATGGTAGTTCTAATGTCTAACTTTTGGAGGAACTGCCAAACTGTTTCCCACAGCGGCTGCCTGCCCCATGTGGCTTTTAGTGGACCAGATTTGACCGGCAAGCCACATGCTTTGGTAGTCCTTGATCTAGAGCGAGGATATATGATAACTCAATGCCCATAAGTTAGACAAATGAGTAATAAGTGAGAAAAATAAAACATGGGCCCTCTTTGATTTTTCCATCATTTCCCTAATTTTCATAGAGATATGGATGCAGGAAATTGCTCATAAACATTAATACAACTAACATATGACCTATATATTATGTGTCTATTACAATGATGTCCGTGTAATGCTAGGTGGCAGCTGCCATCTGCCCTGGTGATGGGGAGACGCCAGGAATGTGGGTCCAGTGTTGCTGGATTTTCTGATTCTTCTCAGAGAAACCAGAAATTCAGACTTTTATATGAAATTTCCTAATTTTTAATTAATTCAGGGGAAAAATCAATTCATTTGCATAGACCAAGCAAAACGTATTTCCAGGCTATATTCAAGACTTGTGATCACTCGTGTTTCCTTCTAATACTGGTGGCTTCTTCCAGAGAAGAAGTCAAACCGATTCACGGGGGTCTCTGTGGCTTTGCATGTTCCCAGGTTCTCCCAAGAATCTGTCGACAGATGGACACATGCACCTTAACTTGGAGTGAGCGTTACTACGGCAACCTGGTTGATCGGGTTTGGGGGACACTCTCTCTGCAAGCCGACAAGGTTCCAGTGTCCAGAAAGTTCTTCTGGTGCTGCTCACAAGGATCCCAAACTTCTTGCCCCATCACTCGGGGGCGGGAGGTCCGATGAACTAAATAAATCACATTGGTTTTATTTTATGCTGCATGTAGATTCCAGAAAGAAGCAAAAGAAACCGAAGAAAAAACAATGAGGCCTGAAGTGGAGAAGATCTGTCCATAAAAGGAAGAAGGTTCTTTAATGTTAGGGCAGGGAATCGGGAGATGTGCAAAGAAGCTTTGCCTGTTGGCGAGAGCGTAGGGTTGGGGTTCAGGCTGGGTTTCAGGGGTGCTCTGCTATGAACTAGAGCCAGTCACATCAGCTCTCTGTGCCTCAGTTTCCTAAGCCAAGGAAAGAGGTCATGATAAGCATTCTTCTGGCTTCTCTGACCTGCACGTTGAAAGCATCTGGGGTTGGAAGATACAATTCAGCCCCTTTAGCGCTTCTCACATATACCACACTAACCCCGAGAGCTGCTTCATGAAGAAAACTCTGATTCTGGGATCATTAAGTTTTGAAAAGTCACCGTGGACATTACTGTAAGCTCTGAAAAGTCCTGTAGTAAAAGAGATCTCGTTTAACTTGTTAGAACCCAGAATTTTCAAACTTGTTTGAGCCTGGAATTCTTTCTTCTCCCCGTGACAACTAGAAACATCCCATGTTACTAGTATTCAACAAGCACAATGATGGTCAGGTTTATCATTCTTTGTGTGTGGCAGGTCCACCTAGCCTACGACCCCTGGAACCTTCTAGAGAGCTTCCATTAGCCCTGTGCTGACTTTAGTCTTCCATCTCCAGCTCCTGGCTCCTGTCTCCAGCCATGACCATGGGGAAAAACACATGCATATCCTCCTTTTGCAGATAATGAAACTGAACTCAGGGGCTCCTGGGTGGCTCAGTGGGTTAAAGCCTCTGCCTTTGGTTCAGGTCATGATCCCGGGGTCCTGGGATCGAGCCCCACATCGGGCTCTCTGCTCAGCGGGGAGCCTGCTTCCCTTCCTCTCTCTCTGCCTGCCTCTCTGCCTACTTGTGATCTCTGTCAAATAAATAAACACAATCTTTAAAAAAAGAAAGAAACTGTGCTCAAAGAGAGGCACAGCTGGTGGGTGGCAAAGCCAGCACTAGATTGGGGTCTACACTAGCCTCCAGGGGTTTATGCCCCCTCCTGGCATGAGGGGCTGGCAGCCTCCAGATCTGTTCGCCTCTCAGAGCCCCCCTACTTTCTCCCCCAGCGAGAAGATCTCCAAGGGGGAATCAGGCAAAGCTCAGAGCTGCCTGGCCTCACGCTCCACCACCCACCTTGTATCAGCAAACCTCCCTGGAATCTTCGAAGAAGCAATGGGCAGGCTTGATGGGCAGAGGGTGACAGTGTCAGGTGGTTCGGCTGACAGGAGATTAACCCAGGGGTTCTGTGGATCTGAGGCCAATAGACAAGTATGACAGCCGGGTACAGGGTTTCTGACACCACAGGTGCCCCTCTGGAGAGAGCGGGGCAGAGTCTGGGCACAGTGGCTGCCACACGTGACACTGGGTTGTCCCCAAGGCCACTGAACAGATGCTCAGCCCACGGGGACCACTACCACGCAGGGCCAGCTCGACTCTGCAAGGGGAGCATCCCCCAGGGAAGATCATCTAACCTCCCCGAGCCTCAGTTTCTTCGTCTGGACAATGGAGCTGAAAATAGCACCTACTTCCCAGCCTTGCTGAATGACAGATTGCCTACCAAGTGCCTAAGGATGGCTCACACTTGCCAGGACTGTAGGAAGAGCTCACCTGGACCACAAGCTCCTCAAGGATGCAGCTGTGTCTTACTCAGTGCCTAGAGGTACAGGGCACATAGTAGCTGCTCAGTTAAGGGGAAACCATCTGGTGAATAAAGCAACGAGCAGACAAACGAGTGAAAGCCCGGCTCATTTTATTGTCACCTCCTGATTTGGACATATAAGGTGTCACTGTTATAATTTTAATAACAAGGACATCTCAGCTCAGAGAATAAAGAAGCTCACTCAGGAGTGCCAAGTCTTGCAGGTATGACTTGATCCCGGAACTCTGAGGAAAGAGCATCAGAGTAGCCACTCCATCTGGCACAGGAAGGACAGAGCCGGGGACCCACGAAAAAGTTTTCGTTTTCATTTCTTAAGTTAGAAGACAAAAATGAATGTACTAATAAGGCATATATAATAATGATTCCAGCAGGGATCAGAGCTGTCTTGAACATAATCATAAAATACTATTTAAAAAAGGCGGGGCGCCTGGGTGGCTCAGTGGGTTAAAGCCTTTGCCTTTGGCTCCTGTCATGATCCCAGGGTCCTGGGATGGAGCCCTGCATCAGGCTCTGGGCTCAGCAGGGAGCCTGCTTCCTCCTCTCTCTCTGTCTACCTCTCTGCCTACTTGTGATCTCTCTGTTAAATAAATAAATAATCTTTAAAAGAAAAAAAAAGGCTTTTTCATGGAGGAAGGTACAATAGTGCCTCGGGTCCTCCTTGGACAGTACAGATCTCGGTGGAAGGGAGACACAACCTGAGTGTCTGCGTGGACACCACTGGGAAGCAACAGCTCAGACTAGGGTGCACAGGGCATTCTGGAAGGCTCCTCCCCCAACTGTTTCCCTGACACACTGCATTTCCCCAGGACTGACGCCCGTCAGTCTCCCTCTTATCTCTACTTCTCACATTGGTCCCAACCTTGGCCAGACGTGTCTAGGCCTGGGGAAGGGGCACGTGATTTGGAAGTCCATTGATTTCATGCACTCGCTCCAGAAGAGGTCACACCGGGGTTCGAATCCCAGCTCTGCCGCTTGTAACCGAGATGTCCTGGACAGGTGACCTCATCTCGCCCTGCCTCAAGTTCCTCATCTCTAAAATGGGTATAGGATCCCTCCAGAGGGGTGACGTGACAGTGAACCAGGTGACGACCCAGGCACAGCGGCGGGCATATATAATAAAGGCTCAATAAGGGGTATTTGTCGCCACTGTCTGCCAAGACTCTTGGAACCCAGCAGGTGGCAATCCGGCTTGAACGCCTGCCCTCTGTTTCTGCACGGCTTCCATCTAAGAATGGTCTTTGCGAACAATTTTTTATAAGAAGACTTGGTGACACGTGACGAATTATATGAAATTCAGATGTCAGCGCCCACAAATAAAGTTTTATTGGAACACAGCTTTGCACGAGAGTGACAGAGTTGAGTTCGTTGTGACAGAGACCATATGGCAGCCTTTCTCAACTGTGGCGCCACTGACATTTGGGGCTGGATAAATCTTTGTGGTGACGGCCACCCTGTGCCTCGTCGGATGCTGAGAAGCATCCTTGGCCTGTACCCAGGAGATGCTCATGGCCGTCCGCCCCCAGTTGTGACTACCAAAGATGTCTCCAGACACTGGGAGCAGAAAAATCGCCCCCAGCTGAAAACTACTGCCATATGGCCCACAAAACCTAAACTATTTACTATCTGGCCTTTTAGGGAAAACATTTGCCAGCTTCTGAGCTAAGCCAAATTCCTCGCTGCACAGAAGAGAAAACGGTCATGGTGGGGGCTAGGGGGTTTTCTTAGCTTTATATTTTTTTCTTAGTATTCTTTTGATTGTATCACCCAGCCTCCTAGGTACGAAGATCTTTAGCTCTCAGTGAGTATAAATCAATACAATTTTCGTAGGGTAATTTGGCAATATAACTCAAAAGCTTTATAAATATGCACTCTGTGACACAGAAATTATTCTTCTACGAATGCCACCTGAGGAAATAATCATAGATGCACACGGAGCTCTGTAGCTATGTAGATGGTTTTGAAATTGTAGAATTATTTAGAACGCCCCCAAATTAGAAAACAACCCAAACATGAAACAATAAGGAAATGGGTAAATAAAACAGAGGACATATTTTGTTTTGACATTATGTAGTCGGGAAAACTTACCAATTAGAAAAAAATGCACACAAATATATTGATATATTTGGGGGAGAGAGCAGTAAATACTAAAGACATACCCATTTCAAAATATTTTTTAAAGATTTTATTTATTTATTTGACAGATAGATCACAAGTAGGCAGAGAGGCAGGCGACGGTGGTGGGGGGGGAGAGAAGCAGGCTCCCCGCTGAGCAAAGAGCCTGATGTGGGGCTTGATCCCAGGACCCTGGGATCACGACCTGAGCTGAAGGCAGAGGCTTTAACCCACTGAGCCACCCAGGTGCCCCCACATTTCAAAATATTAATAAGAACTCTAAGTAATGAGGTGTTTTCCATGATATTAGGTAAAAAATAAGTGAGTGTTGTTGACTGTAATTTTTCAAAGAACCTGAAAATCATCTCTCTTCTCTCCCTCTCTTGTACTCTCAGCACCATGTATAGGCTTGAAATGAAGCCCGAACGAGTATAAACCCTTCAAGGGGCAGGAGGTCTTTTGAGAGGTCTTCAAAGGAAGCTTGGGGCACAATGACTTGGTTCTGATTTTAAAAAGAAAGTTTCGAAAAGTCACACAGAGTGTGGTGAGGTCATGGCTCATATATGGTCTCTAAACCAGTCAAATCAAGATATGCCCGTGAACTTCACAGAAATCTGTCACGACGTGGGGCACCTGGGTGGCACAGTTGGTTGGGCATCCGACTCTGGTTTTGGCTCAGGTTGGGATCTCACGCTCATGATCTCAGGGTTGTGAGATAGAGCCCCACGTCGGGCTCCACACTCAGTGTTGGGTCTGCTTGAGACTCTCTCTCCCTCTCTCTCTGCCCCTCCCACCCCTAAAACAAGTAAATAAATCTTAAAAGAAAAAACAAAAAAAACTGTCAGTAGTTGAAAACACACACACATGCCCAAGTGTGTATTTACTGCAGACTCCTTGCTCTCAGCAAGCAGGTTGGCGAGTGGCTGGGTCATGACATAGGAAGCAATGACTGAGCTTATGTTCAGGGGAAAGGAGATGGGAAGGGGAGGGGGCACTCAAGCTGGCCAGGAGCAGGCCCTGAGCAGGAGTGACAGCTGAACCAGTGCTCAAAGAGCAAACCCGAGCCTCTTCTAATAATCACTTCAAAAACCTATGGTCTGCTGGAGAACCATACACAATTCCAATCAGTAGTAACTCAAAATCACATGTGTGTTTGGTTTTAAAAAGGAAAGAAATTCTAACACCTGCTACAATATGGACAAACCTTGAGGACATTAGGCTGAGTGAAAGAAGCCAGTCACAAAAGGACAAGTCTTGGGGGCGCCTGGGGGGCTCAGCTGGCTGAATGTCTTACTCTTGGTTTCAGCTTAGGCCATGATCTCAAGGTCATGAGATCCAGCCCTGCATGAGGCTCTGCACTGGGCATGAAGCCTGCTTAAGAGTCTCTCCCCCTCCCTCTGCCCCCCGCCCCCCACTCTTTCTCTCTCTCCCAAAAAAGGACAAGTCTTATGTGATTCCACTGATATGAAAGAATAGTCAATTCTTAGAGAGAGAGGTATAATGATGGTTTCAGGGGCTAGTGGGAGAAGGAAATGGAAGTTAATATTTAATGGGGAAGAGAGTTTCAGTTGGGGAAGCTGCGAAAGTTCTGGAGACAGAAGGTGACGGTTGCACAGCAATGCGAATGTATTCAATACCACAGAACTGCACACTTAAAAATGGTTAAAAATCGGGGCACCTGGGTGGCTCAGTGGGTTAGGCCTCTGCCTTCGGCTTGGGTCGTGGTCTAGTGGTCCTGGGATTGAGCCCTACGTTGGGCTCTCTGCTCAGTGGGGAGCCTGCTTCCCCCTCTCTCTCTGCCTGCCTCTGTCCCTACTTGTGATATCTCTCTCTGTCAAATAAATAAATAAAATCTTTTTAAAAATGGCTAAAATGGTACATTTCATTTTATGTATAATTTACCACAATAAAAACTTTTTGAAAAAAAAATCATATATGTGTCTGACTTCAGAAGGAATAACACAATTCCTTTTGGTAGGAAGTGCCCTTTCTTTAGGTTCAATCAGGAACCTACTTCAATGTCTTTGTACATCATTGTAAAAATATCCTAGAAGCTCTCTAGGAAACAATAATTTAAACTCGTTCCAAGATCTATGAGCGGGAAATTCACAGAAGAAAATCCAACAGCCAATCTGTTTATGACAAATGCTTAACCTCACTAATCATTAAATAATTGCCCACTGACACAAAACTGTTTCCACCTAACAAGCTGGAAAACATTGATGAAGATTGATAGTACCCAGGGTTGGTGGAAGGACAGGAAATGACTCTCTCATGCTCTCTTGGTGGGGCTGTAAACCAGTGCAACCTGATTGGAAAGCAATTTGTTGGAATCTATCAAAATTCCGTACGCACACACTTTTATCTAACAATCGTATTTCGGTAGAGATTGTTGTTTGCCAGACACGTCATTGGCCAGACTCTCCCAACCTCAGTGCCCCTCAGACCCTCAGCTGTTCACTCTGCTCCTGCTGCCAACCTACAAGCTGATTTCACTTCTCAGGTGTAGTTTAGCCACATAAGGCTGATTAATGGCACATCCAGAGCCTCTGGAATCTCTAACTCTCGACTCACGTGATACGTCAAGCCATGAAGCCTGGAACCTGGGCTCTTTGAGCAACTGATAAATGGACTGGATGATACAACCTGGAGGAACAGGAGGGTTAATGCCCTGTGGTTGAACCACAACACCTGGAGACAGACTGTGACAAGCAGCTAGGCAGATCCATTTTCTCTCCCTTCCCTTCTTCAGTGGGCTGTTCTTGAGGCAAGGTTTCTCTGTGAAGCCTGTCCTAGGACATTGCATGAGGAAGAGCAGATGCACCTGCTGAATGATGGCTGTGTCCCTCTGTAACTCACAAAGAATCAGCGGCTGGGGGATAATGCTTCACTTTACACTGCTTCTCCTTCTGCCCTGCCTCACTTCCCATATTCCTCCCTCTCAATGCCCTGGGGCTGCACCTCCCAAATAAAGTATTAGCACTTAATCCCTGCCTCAGGCTCTGCAAAATAAAGTATTAGCACTTAATCCCTGCATCAGGCTCTGTGTTTGGAGGCAGGCTAAAACAATTAGCATTGTGCTCAGAGACCTAGAAACAAGACACTGTGGCTCTGACACAGTGAAAAGATTAGTAAAATAGGTGAGCAAATAGATAAATTATGGCGCATCTCAAGGGTGAAATATTGTATGTTATTAATGCCACAAACATCTATGTACTGATATGAAAAGATGTCCTTCATAGGCTGTTAAGTGAAAATATGCAAGGTGTAGAATAACATGTGTGAATAATAACATTCATTCAATCTTAAAAGCAGAACACTACTATGTATAGAAAAAATTCAAGGAGGATTCACTCAAACTGGCTTAAGTGCATACATTCTGGTAATGGAATTTGATCTTTTTACTTGCTAAGTTGTTTATTGTTAAAATTTCTTGCAAGAAGCACAAACGATCTTTTGCAATTGAAATGAGTAAGTTGTAAAAATGTGAAGAAAACTTGTTCTAAGGAAAAGACACACAGAAGGAAGCACACAAATGGGTTACTGAGAATTGACTGCACTTGTTCAGGTTCAATGAAAAATGCTCTGAACACAGCTCCCTGGGTGGGCTGCTCAGAATTCGGATTCCTTATCTGATAAAATGTGAATTTAATCATGCTATTAGGAGCAAATGATTGATCCTGTTGCAAAGGGAAGCTAATGGAAGATAAAAGGGGAAGCTGTTGACATCTCCATGTGGAGAAAGGCCTCTTAACATCTTTCTGCCATCCTTTTGTGCACTCAATTGTGGGAACTTGGGGAGAGGAAAATGAATCAACATTACAGGGCTGACTTTTAATTTACACCCATGAAATAATTTTGACAGTCGTTCATAAGTGTTTTACTAATGTTTATTCTGGAAATGTCACCACTGCCTCTGAAATTTACTTTGATATTCTCTGAGTGTTATCTCTCTATTAATATGTGAGCATGGGCAGACTTGCTCTCAGTTTCCTGTCCTGACATCTTTTTTGATGTGCTAAGACTTGGCCTGAATTTGATAGTGGTGGCAGTTAAGATAAAAGTTTACCTTAAGAGGAAATCTATTTAGTTCTCTTCTCCTCCAACCCAAAATATGCACTGGGGATACCCAGAGTACCTTTGCCTCCTGGGGTGTTCCCCACTCCAGTCTACCTGAAATGGGAGGATGAATCTTGGGGTAACAGCAGAAGGGACCCACTCTGTCTTCTCCTGGTGAAACATACCCAGAGTTCATGAGAACATGAGAGAAGCATGTTCCCCTTCTCTCTAGTTACGCACACCCACATGGGCATCATATTCCATTTTGGTCTAGAAGAACTAATGCTTTAAAGACTTTGGAGCAGCTCAGACGCAGGGGGTTACAACCTGCCTCATGATCCAGGGATCTCTGCTAACCAAGGTTAAATGCATTGCTCTTCTTTGCTACTCTCCCTCCCTCTTTACATGCCCACTGCCAAGCCTTCAGTCCTCAGGAAAACATCAGCTTATGCCTACATCCACCTTGCAACAAAACAGACTGGAGAGACCGATGCAATGAAAAGAAGTGGAGGCGAGCTTATGTGAAACGAGGGCTGCCATGTCACGAAGACACCAAACAGCCCCTAAAGGAAGATTCATGTGGGAGGAATGAAGTCCTCCTGCTAAAAGCCTGCACCAATTTGCCAGTCGTGTAAAGGCACCATCTTGGAAGGGGGGCCCTGCAGCCTCTGCCACGGTCATATGTTGAGATCCCAACCTCCAAAGGTGATGGTATTACTCAGTGGAGACTTCGGGAGGTACTTAAGCCTAAAGATGGAGCCCTTATGAATGGTATTAATGCCCTATAAAAAGAGCTTCTGGAAAGCTCCCTAGCTCCTGCCACCATGTAAGGACATAGCAAGAAGATACTAGCTATGAACCAAGAAGAAGGTTCTCATCTGTCCATGATGGCACCAAGATCCAGGACTTCCAGACTCCAGAACTATGAGAAATAAATATCTACTGCTTATAAACTACCTAGCCTGAGGCATTATGTTACAGCAGCCCCAATGGATAAAGACTGTCTTGGTCAAGATGTCAGATGAGACCACAACCCCAACACCATCCTGCATGCCCTTTTGTGAAAGACCCTTATCTCAAACCGCACAGCTCAGCAACTCCAAAATTCTTTACAGAATTCCTTATGTGAGAATAAATATATTCTCTTTCAAGCTACTAAGTTCTGAGATAACTTGCCATACAGCAACAGATGACACATAGAGATTTTAAGGAGAAAGAACTCCAGGAACTAGAACAGTGCTTCAAAAATATTTTTATAAATATTTTCATACTGATGAATCATTAAATGAGTGAATTTTAAGAAAAGGGAAGAAAAGAGTCAGCAAAAAGCAGGCTAGGTAAGTGGCCCTCTGTCCCCCATGCCTGATAAGAGAAATGCATTTTCTTCATTCATATAATATGAGGACTTAGTTATTGTATATGGGTATAAGAAACTGGGTAGCTCCAGAAGGCTATACAACTTGGGGTTCTGGGTTCCTATGTCAGGGTTATATGGCAAAAAGGAATGGAATACCAGAGAGCTAATGGATACTGTGGTGTACCACCCAGATACCCACTGCCAGCAACTGCCCTTGGCTAAAGACAGAAGCCTTGCCCAAAGTCATACCCCATCCCTGGGGACAGACCACTAAGGGTTGGTCAGTCTGTCATATAGAGACTTGGGGTCCTTCAGCCCAATTCAGAACAAGTCTGCATTGTCAGCCCAACTCCTGACTACTCTGAGGTTCAAAGAGGTCATTGTTGAGACCATATCACAGTCCAACTTCTCCTTCTGTCCAATTTTGCATCCTTTATTTCCCCACTCCTATTGATTCCAAGAGGCTCCTTAATAAACTTCTACATGCTAATTCGCATCTCAGATTCTGCTTCCCAGGAAGCAAGCTGCAACACATGGCAAATCAGGGAAAGAAAGCTGGGCTCCATGACTGATCTCCTTTCTTCCCTTCTTTTCTCCTTCCCATCCCTTTTCCCTTCCCTTCTCTTTCTTTCCCTTCCCTTCCCTTCCCTTCTCTTCCCTTCCCTCCCTTCCTCCCTCCCTCCCTTCCTTTCTTTCTTTCCACATGCAGGCTTGGAAAGAGCAGTGGCTAAGAGCCCTCCATGAACTAAGATCTGATTATGTAGCCCACTGGGCCTAGCAGTTTTACAAGATGTTCTTGGGTGTAGCTTTCTTAGTATTTGTTCTGTTTGGGATTCAAGGCACTTCTTGAAGCTATAGCTGGATGTCTTGTCATTTTAGGAAACTTCTCTGTCATTATCTCTTCAAACTTTTTGTCCCTTTCTTTCTCCCCCCCCCCCCCCCGGAATCCCAATTACAAATATATTAGACCATTTTGGGATCTCTATAAGTCTCACATGCAATCTCTTCAGTATTTTCTATCTTTAGTTTCCCTTTGTGCCTCAATCTGGATATTTTCTTCTGAGTTACCTTCCAGTTTATTAATTCTCTCTTCAAATGTGTCTGACTTGCTATTAAATCCACATATTGATTATTAATTTCAGTTACAATACTTTTGAGTTCTAGAATGTCTGTATGATTTCTTTATAGTTTGCAGATCTTTGCTGAAGTTCTCCATCTCATCATTGAATTTCTTACATTTCTTAATCATAGTTGTTTAAAGTCCACGTCTTCCCATGAAATACAAGCAACAGCAAATAACAAATCACTGAGAACTGCAACCATACAGATGAATTTTAGAAACATTATGCTGAGTGAAAGAAGCCAAACACAAAAGAGCACATACTGTACAAGTCAATGTATGTGAAACTTGATAATGTAAAATAATGTGTAGTGACAAAGGGAAGATAAGTGGTTGATGGGACATGAGGGATGGAGGGACTAACTGCAGAGGACTTTTTGGGGTGATGAAAATGTTCTGTATCTTCATTGTGGCAGTTCTTACAGATGTACATATACTTGTCAAAACCCAACCAATAGTAAATTTAAATGGGAGGAAGTTATTATAACTCAATAGCATTGGTTTTAGAAAACGTAAACTAGACCAAGTGGGGAGACAGCTTCTAATTCTGGTAAATCCCAAAACACATGAATTAAGAAATTAAATCATGCAAAATACCAGATAAAGTCCATGTTTCATAACTCATATATCTGGATCTCCTCTGGGTCTGCCTTTTGCTTCTGGTTTTAAGTCATGTGGTTTTGCCTCCTAATATGCCTGGTAATTTATTTTTTTATTGAATTCCTAAAATTGTGTATGAAAATTGAGATAATTTGAGTTTCTGGATGATGTTATTTTTCTCCAGAGAGAACTGAAATTTTGCTTTCGGCAGGCAGTTAAGAGAGGGCAAATCACATTAATCCAATCAGGAATTGAGCAGAGTTGAAGCTTGGCTTCATTTTTATAAGCACTGGTCTATTTCTATTTCTATCTTACCCTTCCTCCTAGGGCACAGCCCCTCGGGGTTCCTACTGGACACACTGGTATTTACCAACATCCCTTTCTGTTTATCTTGAGCTCCAATGTTTATTCCTCAGCTTTGTGTGATGCAGGAAGTCCCCAGCTTCTCAGTCTCTCAGCCACCGTTTTGGAACTAGCCATCCTTCGAGGGGAAAAGCAATATTGAATGTTGGGCTCACTTCTCTGTGCCTCTTTTCTCTCTGGAACCCTCACTACTTATGTAGCTTGCTGATGCCTTCAAACAAATCTTAAAAAAAATATTTTGCCCAAATTCTCCAGTTATTCTTGCCAGGAGGGTTGGTCCACAAAAGAACAGTGCACCACTGCTGAAAGAAATTTCTGCCAGACCCTGGGGAGACACAGATCCAGAGCCAGCTCCTACCTTCAAGAAACTTACAACTTTCAATTTTCCTTGAATTACTACAATGATGTATGCTAGGCTGCCAGGCTAAGAAGCTGGTGCAATCGCTCTCCCCCAGCAACATTTCCTGTGTGCAGTCAGCTGCAGAGAACAGTCTACTTCCAATTTTGAAGATGCTAATGATAATGTACACGTGGACAGCATGTCATAAACTCTTAAGTGATTCCAATTCATCAGCTCACTTAAGCCTCACAATTGATACTTTTTTTTTAAACAGCTTTATTGAGGTAGAATTTACATATTGTAAAACGCACCCATTTTAAACGTATAGTTCAGTGACTTTTAGCAAATTTAGAGTAGGGATCATCGTCACAAGCCAATTTTAGAACATTTCCATCACACCAGAAGACCCCATATCCCTGTTTGCAGTCACTCCCTGTTCCCCTCCCCAGCCCCAGGCAACTCCTAATCTACGACTTTCTGTCTCTATATATTTACGTTTTCTGGACATTTCATACAGATGAAATTGTACAGTACGTGCTCTTTTACATCTGCCTTCTTTCATTTATCACAGTTGACTTGTAATGAAGAGATCATCCTCACTTTACAGGTGAGAAAACTGAGGGTCAGAGAGGTTAGGAGACTTGCCCAAAATTGATCAGCCGATCAATGACATGGGCACCAGGACTTGCACACGTGTCTGAGAGCTCTGTCCCCTCTGGAAAACTGCAGCCATCACACGCAAGCTGCCTCAGAGTCAGAGCTAGGGTCCCCTAGATCCTAAGCTGTGAGCACAACATCTGGTCTACCATGGGTGTGGGGTAATAATTTTTTTGAACTGAAATCAACTTATCCTATTTGGTTCCTGCCCCACCCTCATTCACTAACCCCAGGTACATTTTTGTGTAAGTTCATGTCATCTGCTGCTCGTTGATATTTAGCTGGGGGCCACATATTTGTGTTATGGCTGACTGAAGGAACACAAAGAAAGGAAAAATGAAGAAATGATGGAAGTAGACCCAGCATGAAGAGTTTGCAGATTAACGACTGCTGAAGCTTACACACTCCAGAGCTCCTGGTGAGCAGATATCTGTGTCCCAATAGCGATAAATTAGGTACATTATGGGGGACCCATCTCCATTATGGGCAGCAAAGGCCAGAAAGGTGGACCCATTCTTTGCCTCCATGACTTATGATGCTGGTTTCAGGTCAAGGCACATCTCTGTGGGCCATGACAATGTGTAGGTATTTCCCATTCTTCTTGTTTGTTTGTTTGTTTTTTCCAGACTCTTTCCTTCCTAGTTCTTCTGACTTACACTCACCAGCAAGTTCTGGGAAAGCAAGAGGAGCCAGTCTTGTCTGCATCGTCCCTACCTATGTACCCTCAAAACCAAACCTAAATGCATCATGAGCCCCTACCATCCGCAAATCACCGTAGCAAGATTAGAAGGGGGCGTGATCCAAGTCCTTAACTTCCAAGGAATTATATCACTGAATCAGGAGACTGCAAAGAAGTTCAGAGTGTGAGCTCTAGAGTCAGATTCTAGGTTTGTCTCACGCCTGCATCACCTCCTAGCTGCATGCCCCCAGGCAGATTACTGATCCTCTCTTTGCCTCAGTCTCCCCATCTCTAAAATGGGGATAAAGACAGTACCCACCTGACAGTGTTCTTAAAAGGATTTAAATGATATCAGTTGGTAAAGAGGTTGGCACAGGCAAGAATCCAGTTACTGCCTGCACATAAAAAATGCAGACCTTCTCTTGTCACTTGGTTCATTGTAACCTGCCAGTGTCATCTCCCTGGTTTGGGTGATGTGCTATGGTTATGTAAGATGACGTCACTGGGAGAAGCTGGGTGAAGGATCCATGGAACTCCTCACCACTTTTGCATCTTCTCATGAGTCTAAAGGTAGGTCAAAATACAGAAAAAGCTGTCTTCTAAAATTCCAAAGCCGTGTATGAAGAATCATAATGTAGACCTTCTCCCCGCTCATCAGCCTCTACCTCCTACCCCCATCACCTCTGTGCTTTAGTGTCTGCAATGCAAGTGTGCAAAGGGAGAAGGATAAAGGGACCAGAGACATTCCATGCACATCTTGGGGACGTAACTGCATCCTATTCTGTCAGTTTAGGGAACTGAGGGATGATGATCTCATTCAGCACATGAAAGTTATATAACAGCTTTGGCCTCGCAAGTAAGATGGTGCCCATTGCTAGACTCAAGCCCAGCTGGACAGGAGAGTCTAAGATCGTTCCCACCCAGGACTCCAAAAACAACCTGAGGCATGCCCCCATACCTTTCTGCACTTCTATTTTTAACAATGGGGTGGGGGAGGGACAAAGAACCCAGTCCTCTGGGAATCCAGGATTTGGGATGTGATTTGCTCAAGATTAAATCATCATTTCCTGCATCTAATTTTACATGTGTAATTCAAGAGCTCTGAGAGCCAACACTGTTGAGATTTACAATCAGCCTTCACAGCCTCTGCTCCCAAAACATCTGCAAAGCAAAAGAAAGATTCTCTTGCAGAGAGCCTCTTTGATAAGACAACAAAAGTTACTTTATTCAACTAGCCTCTCCTTCGGAATGAGCCTATTTGCGCAATTTGAGGGTTGTACAATTTAGTTATCAAGATTCTTTTCTCCCTGTCCCCAACAGAAAAGGTCAAACAGGATTAAACTCATGTTACTACCTTCCCCGGCCTTAGAACAAAGGTAACCCCATGTCTAACTTGCACTGGCTAGAAAGGCTTTCTTACCATTACAGAGAATGTCCAGGACGTTATCTACTGAGAAGCTTTGATTAAATAAAATGTTCAGAATCTTGAATTGTTTGGAAATGCTCTTTACTCTGCTTTTTGGAATAAAAGAAAATTGTTCCCCCCAAACCCAGCCCAAGCTGATACCCCTTCCACAAATATTTATGGAGCCCCTATTGCATCTCCAACATGGCGGCAAATTCCAGAAATACAAAGGCAAGCCAGGAACACTGCCCTCTTGGAATTCCCGGTCACGTCTCAGAGAAAGACAAGTAGCCAGATAATTACAATGCAGGAAGTTCAGGGTAGTGATTCAAAGCATCAGTTTTAAAGAACAGAGTTGACCTTCAAACTAGACTCTGCCAATTACCAGCCAAAGTCCAGCAATGCTGGACAAGCTACCACATTGTGCCTCCTTCTCCCTTTCTTTGAATTCCATCCTGTAAATTTGGTCATGTGCCTGGCACACAGCAGATGCCCCATGTGCCCTCAGGGCTGAATGGTAGTGGAATCGTGTGATGAAACCTAACATCTGCATGTGTATTTATGTCTTCCTTTATTCTGGAAAGGATTAAAAGGATTACACTCATTAGAGGGGAAAGAAAGTCTTCTGAACAAGCTAATAAAAAAAGCTGAGCCAGAAAGAAATAGGAGTAGGAAATCAATGTGAAACTAAGAAGGAGAACAGACCTAACCCCCTACACTGGCGACTGTTAAGAAGCTGGTCAAAGATTTGGTCTTGAACTTCCTGGTGGCCAGAGCAAAGAGGAAGACATGATGGGTCACCTGACCCAGCCGCTGGCTCCATAATATAAAAAAAAACAAAACAAAACAAAGGCAGGTGAGAATCACGACTCTTCCTGTTTCTGACATGAGAACTAAATTTCCCCTCCAGGTCCCTGACAGTTACTACAGCAATCAGCGTCCTCAACAATACCCCCTTGGATCTTTCCTGCATTGTCCCTCAGTTAAAGATGAAGACATATAGGAACCAAAATGTAAGTCAGTGAAGGTCATTCTATGGGAAGTCAGAACGATGCAGCCCAGGCATCTTCAAAGAGGCACATTTTGGCATATCAAGAAGAGCTACACGTATCCTCCATAAACTCTACTTTCTTGGTCAACCTTTTCCAAGGTAAGTTACATCAGTGAGTCCCCTACCAAATGGACTGTCCGCAGCAGCCACTCACTTTACCTTCAGCTCCCCGGGCCCACACAGAAGGGGATCACAGGAGTGTTCATGGGTAGGCCAAGGAGGTCCCATGGAAATCAAGTCGTTTGGGGTTCCTCCAAATGCACGGTGGAAGAACCAAGGAAATCCCCAAAGTTCTAAGGCAGTGGTGTTCCATCTGCCTAATGTACCCCCGTGAGTAACGTGCCTCAGTCTCCCCTTATGGAAAACAATCTACCATACTTCAGGCTGATGGGTGACACGTGTTAGGTGTGCTCATTTGCATTCCAGGCTGAGAGAAGAGCATGTACAAAAGTCCTGGGGTAGGAGAGAATATGGTGGTATGAGGGGCTGAAAGAGACCAGTGTAGCTGGAAGAGAGAGGAGGTAAGGGAGGGGAAGAGAAAGACAGGGAGGGCGTGTGTATGTTTGGAGGAAGGAGTTGGTGGGTTGGGATTGCAAAATGAAACCCAGAGCACACAGAGCCTAGTGGCCACATTGAGGAGTTCTGTCTCTGGGGAGTCATGGAAGGCTTATAAGCAGGGAGGAGCTGATCTGATCCTCCCTTTTGCACAGATCCCCTGGGTGGCAGTGCGCAGAATGACTTGGAAGAAGGCGAGCAGGGAGAGGCTGCGGCTGTGGCAGTCATGGCTCTGACCCAGCAGTGGGAATGTGGATGGAGAGAAGCAATTTGGGAAACCGCAGCAAGTGAAAATTTCACTGGAGAAAGTGAAAGTCAAGACTATGTCTTCTATAAAAAGCAGGAGTCCCATGATAAATGACAACAGTACTGGCTCCTGTTGGTATCAATTCCCCCAAAGACCTGGGGATTTACAGCCCAGGCCAACGGACTCCATGAAAAGTGAGAATGCTTCCCAGGCTGACCCAGACTAAGAGTAGAGCAAAATTCTCAATACATGTTTGTTGACTGAATACAAGAAAAGCCAGGTCTGGAGCTGCCAAGGAGACGCCACGTTAAATAAGCCTGGGTGAGGGCGTGACCTTCTATCACTATCTGTGTTTGAAAAATATTTTAGCCTCTTTTTTTATGATCAAAAAACAACTTGGCGATTCTTCTTGGTGATTATAATTAATCTAGGTCTGTTAGTCTCCATCAGGAAAAAAAAAATTCCTGACTTTTATCTACATTTCTCATGCCTGATTATTTTTCTTCATCTATATTCTAATATGCTAAATATTGTGATAATAAATCCAGATAATCTTCGGCCAGCTCCTTTTCTAAGCATACTAAGTATTCATTAACACCCGGAAACCAAATGAAACTCCAGTGTTTTCTATGTACTCACAAATAAGATGAATCAAGTTACTTGGGGGTAGGATGGGGATAATTATCATGATTTATCAGATGATATAATACACAAAAAAGTACTTTTAAGCCAAAAAGCACTGTACAAAATGCGAGCTGTTATTATCCCTCATTAAACAAAATTCCAAAGTCAAAAAGGAAATCATTAAAGTCCTCATAAAACATTAATTTATTCTGATGGAAAGAGAAAGGCAGGATGCTCAAGACAGAGCTCTATAGGGCCTCACACGGCTCAGGTTCCCCTGAGAGCCCGAAAGCCCCTGGATACAGCAGCTGCTCCTCAGTCGACAAACCAGGCACAGGCCAACACTGACTGCAGAGATTTGCTGGGCCGCGATTAAAAGGAGGCGAGATCTTACTCCAGGCAGAAAGGGGGCTCCAGGGAGATGCTCCTGGGATAAAGTCATAGGGGAGTTACCTCTCCTGCAAGCTACCGTTAACAGCAAGTCAAACATTGGTCACCCTAGGAACCGGTCATAGGGAAGGCAGGAGGTCAGGGATGCATCCCCTTAGACCAGCTGGGCCTGGCACCTGTCACCCCAGAAATGATCAGCCTGCCCTGAGAAATCTGTGATTCCCTCAGGGGTACATCTGGGTAGATGGTATTTGTAAGCGTGGAGATCAATCCTATCCATCTTTTTTTTTTTTTTTAAAGATTTATTTATTTATTTATTTATTTGACAGAGAGATCACAAGTAGGCAGAGAGGCAGGCAGAGAGAGAGGGGGAAGCAGGCTCCCCGCTGAGCAGAGAGCCCGATGCGGGGCTCGATCCCAGGACCCTGGGATCACGACCTGAGCGGAAGACAGAGGTTTTAACCCACTGAGCCACCCAGGCGCCCCTAATCCTATCCATCTTGCCAGAAAACTTGGGTGGGATCCGGAAGCAAACCCTCCAGCCATCCTTAAGCAGAGGACTGAGCTTAAGCCCATGCAACAGAGGACACCCAGACACCCAGGCCACGGATTTTTCAGGAGGTGACACCAGATACGTGCACACCAGATACGTGCCGGCCCAAGGCATCATGGCCGTGGCCACTGCAGCAAACCAGACATCATCTGTGCACAGAGAACCGCAACCGGCAGAAGGCTATCCTGCAGCCGTCTCAGGCATGGGGGGCTCCTCCTTTAGCAGATCTGTGGCTAAAACTCAACAGTGGAAGGAAGCGAGCCTCTTGTCTCCCCCATTCATAGGGTTTGCTCCTTAGTGTCTGTGGCCAAGCTTTCCTGCTGTTATAAACATAACCAAAAATTTTTAAATGTATCATAAAGAACCAGGCGAGGGAAGAATTATATACCTTTTTTTAAAGTATAACTGACTTATAATAGCCTATGAGTTTCAGGTGTACATCAGAGAGATCTGATATTTTTTTAAAATATTTTATTTATTTATTTGACAGACAGAGATCACAAGTCGGCCGAGAGGCAGGCAGAGAGAGAGGAGGAAGCGGGCTCCCCGCTGAACAGAGAGTCCGATGTGGGGCTCGATCCCAGGACCCTGGGAACATGACCCGAGCCGAAAGCAGAGGCTTTAACCCACGGAGCCGCCCAGACGTATTAGGAAATGATCCCCGTGATAAGTCCAGTTAGCATCTGTCACCATACAGAGTTACTCCACTACTGTGAACTCTATCCCCTCTGCTGTGCATTACAGCCCCGCAAATTACAACGTATCATAAATAATGGAGGGTAGATGATTATGAGGAGATTAAAGCTGAGAGCAAATGAGGAGAGATGAATAACCTAAAAAAACTCGAAAATTGAGTTAGCATTCCAATACATAGGAGACACTAAGAATTTTTGCCCCGAACCGTGAGATAAAAGAGAGGAGAGTTTTTTACAAATCGCCAGGCGATGAGGCTAAGATGTAATAGATGGTGGGCCACAGAAATAAAAGATAAATGGTTTAAACCCCAGAGGCACTAAATGAACAACGTAAAAGTAAGTGTGAGTTTAAGAATTTAAGGCGTTAATTACAGAAAAGGCAAAAAAGAATTCTTTTAAGAAATGAGAGAAATCAGGGGCACCAGGGTGGCTCAGTCAGTTAAGCATCTGACTCTTTTTTTTTTTTTTTTTTTTAAGATTTTACTTATTTATTTGACAGACAGAGATCACAAGTAGGCAGAGAGGCTGGCAGAGAGAGAGGGGGAAGCAGGCTCCCCGCTGAGCAGAGAGCCCGATGTGGGGCTTGATCCCGGGACCCTGAGATCATGACCTGAGGTGAAGGCAGAGGCTTTAACCCACTGAGCCACCCAGGTGCCCCAGAACATCTGACTCTTGATCTCAGCTCAGGTCTTGATCTCAGGTTCATGAGTTCAAGCCTTGCACTGGGCTCCACACTGGTCATGGAGCCTACTTAGAAGGAAGGAAGGAGGGAGGGAGGGAGGAAGGAAAATCTTTTTACATTGAGATTTATTTTGGCATACTTTTCGACTGACAGAAAAGCCGCAATGAGAGTCTGGAGAATTCCCATCTACCTTGCACCCAGCTCCCACTCATGCTGGCATCCAGCACCATCTGTCAAAGCCAAGAACTTGGTATATTACCATCAAGTCAACACCAGACTTCATTTGGATTTCACTAGTCTTTTCATTAACATCCTTCTTCTGTTCTGGGATACTGCAGTGGATTTAAAGAGAGAACTATATTTTTTTTAAATCAATGCAAATTTTGAAAAATGATCCAGATACCTATAAAAAAGGAAAAAAGCAAAGGACAAAAATGAGTGACAACCAGTGGAACAGGATAAGAAACAAAGGAGCGGGTGTGAGTGAACACAGACTACCTAATCAATGACCAGCTGGCACAGCAGATCAGTGGGGACAATGGAAGGCTATTTGATAAACGGTGCTGGGAAACTGGTTATCCATTTAGGGCAAAAAGAAAATAAGACCCTGCCTTATTCCATACGCCAAAGTCAATTCCAGGTGGATTAAGGACTTAAATCTGAAAGGCAAGGCTTCACACCTTTCAGAGGAATATCTAGGACAATATGTTTATAACCTCAGGGCAGAAAAAATGGATTAAATAAGATCTTTTAAAAGCAAAAAAACCATAGAGGGGAGAAATGATCGATTTGACTACATTAATGCTAAAAACTTCTATTCATCAAAAGAGACAATAAGGAAAGTGAGAAGACACGCCACACGTCAGAAGGAGATATTTGCCACACGGATAACGAAGATTTAGAATCCAGAAGAGTTTTCCAGTTCCTAAATATCCATAAGAAAAAGAGAGACAACTTGACAGGAAGGAAAGGAAAAAAAAAAAAAAAACAGGCAAAAGACAGAGACATTTCACCGAGGATGAAACACGAGAGACCAAGGTTGTGACAAGATTACAACCTCGTCAGCCATCAGGCAAACAGTTACTGAACCTAAGCAGGGAACCACCTTCATGTCACCAGGTGGGCAAAACAGTTAAGCGGTCTGGCCACAGGGAAGCTGGCGAAAATACGGAGCAATGGGACCACCTGTGCGTCACTGGTGGGCACATGAACTGATGTGACACCCCTTTGGACCCCTGGTTATACATCCTCTGATCCTGTGGTTCTCAGCCAGGGCTGATTTTGTCCCCTGGGGGACATGCGGCACTGTCGGGAGCTAATTCCAGGCTTCTCCTGGAGAGACACGGGAGACTCAATATGAGACCCACAAATCAGTACTTTTTTTTTTTAAAGATTTTATTTATTTGACAGAGAGAGAGATCACAAGTAGTCAGAGAGGCAGGCAGGAGAGAGAGTGGGGGGGGGGGGGGGAAGAAGACTCCCTGCTGAGCAGAGCCCGATACGGGACTCGATCCCAGGACCCTGGGATCATGACCTGAGCCGAAGGCAGAGGCTTAACCCACAGAGCCACCCAGGCGCCCCAAATCAGTACTTTTTAACAAACGCTCCCCAAATAACTGGCACCACCAGAGAAGTTTGGGAAACTTCTAGATGCTCAAGTACACTGGGAGAATGTCCAAGAATACTTTGGAGTGAGAAACTGGGAGAGAATCCAAATGTCCATCAACAGAGGAAAGCATACATTCGTTGTGGTCCTGTTCATACAACAGATTATTACCATATTTCATTGACTTTTAAGATGCCACTGAGTGTAAGGTCATTAATTTACGAGCCACTAAGAAAGGGAGCGGCTGCCAGTGAATCAAGACACTGTGCCTTTTTTATAGTTTAATTTTTAAATTGAGTGTTATTTTCCAATCTCTCTTAGATTGATTTAGACATATTTGACCATATATCACACTGCTCTAAGCCCGTGCCTTTCTGCACAGAGAAGATGCATGGAGAGTTTTTTGTTTAAAGGCCAAGGGAAAGCACGATATTTTTGAAACCTTTCAAACTCCAATTAACTTCAACTCATGTAGGATCAATAATGCACCATGCCTCACAAGTGACGACACACTGAAGAGCCACATCCGTGTTCCCCGGGACTGGCAAGCAGTGACCAGTGCAGCCCGACCCAGACAGACAGACGACAGCGAGGAGGTGTCATAGACTGCAAAGTACAGCCTGATTTTCGAGATGCTAATCCGGGTGGGACGGGGGGTGGAGGCGTCACAGATTTGGCGAAAGAGTATGAGGCAGCATAAAAATGAATGAACTACAATTATTCCCGTAGACTCGAATGAATCTCAGAATCAGGATATCCGATTAAAAAGGCAGACTACGGGGGCGCCTGGGTGGCTCAGTGGGTTAAGCCTCTGCCTTCGGCTCAGGTCATGATCTCAGGGTCCTGGGATCGAGTCCTGCATCGGGCTCTCTGCTCAGCGGAAAATCTGCTTCCTCCTCTATCTCTCTCTCTGCCTGCCTCTCTGCCTACTTGTGATCTCTCTCTGTGAAATAAATAAATAAAATCTTTAAAAAAAAAAAAAGGCAGACTACGTGCAGTGTAATCCCATTTTTATGAAGTTCGAAAACATGCCAAACTAAATGATAGATGTTTGCGGACACGTGTACATGAGGTGCCCCACAAGGGAAAGTCAGGCATGATAAAACAGGTTCCGGACAGCAACCTGTCCAGACAGCAAGCATCATCTCTGGGGCGGGGGAGGGGGGGAGAGGAAGAGAAATGCAATTAGGAGATGCACTTAAAGGGTTTACAGAAACTTGTGATATTCTCTTTCTCAAGTTTGGGTCTAATTTCTGAGGATTTTTATCAGGGCTGGGACGAGGGGGAGGGGCAAGTGAGGCACGAACTTTGGGCACAAAATTTAAGGGAGTGGCCCAAACATTCAGGGATCAAAGTAAAAATTTTCTAATGCAATGGTTTTTAAATGAATGCAAAAGAAACATCCATGAACAAAATATCAAACATGTATAGAAGGACGGGATTCCACCCTGCACTCACACAACCTGGCCTCGCTCGCCACTCCCTCATGCCGGCCCTCATTCAAATAAAACTTTATTAACAAAAACAGGCAGCTGGCTCACAGGCCACAGTTTGCCATTTTTTTTAATTGCCTTTGAATTTTATTATTCTTTAAGTATCAATAGATTACAAACATACATGTAGCTGCACATCTATGTGTGCAAATACACTGTTTTCTATCTGCGATACTTTTCACACTAAGATTTTATGTATTTATTTTAGAGAGAGGGAGAGAGAGGGAGCACAGGTAGGGAGGGGCAGAGGGAAAGAGAGAAAATCTCAAACAGACTCCCCGCTGAGCACAGACCCCCCCAGGCATGAGGCTCGATCCCAACACCCCGAGATCACAACATGAGTCGGAATCAAGAGTCAGACGCTTAACTGACTTGAGCCACCCCAGCTCCCCAGTGATATATTTTTCAAAAAATATTTTGCAGGAAGGGAAAAACCAATGAGAAGAACACCCAAAGCAACACCCAGAGCCCCATTGCCACAGCCATTCATCAGTTACTACCGTAAGATCAAGGGCTGTTTCCCACCACAAACCCCAAGCAGAGGGGGGCGGGGGGGCTTCCCTCGAACCTCTGCCAGCCTGACCTCAGGACCTTCTCAGTCCGCTTCCCCCAGTGGGACAGCACTCTCCAGTTGAGAAGCCTTTTGCCAACTGTTTTTAAATTTAATGATGATCTTACTGCTCTGGGGGAGGCAGATGGGGAAATGGAGTCTTGGAGAGGTTAACTAACCCAGCCAGCATGACACAGTAAGGGATGGCAGAACCTGGCTCCTGCTGGGGGTCTCGACTCCATTCAACACTCATTCCATCATATGCCAACTGACGGGTGGTCTTTCTGAGCTAAGAACTGCCATGCCTAATTTACTATTAAATCGGAAAGTGGGGTGACAATAGTAAGCAAAGGGGGTTCCAGTGAAGCTGTCATGGCTGGGAAAATGGTTTCATCCAAAGAGCCCACTGCCACCGTGTTGCAGGCAGTAGAGACCCGTGTGCCTGAGAGTAGGTGCTGAAAACTGTGTCTGCCGGACCCCCCCCCCCTCCTCCACGGAGAGACCCCATGGGCTGCCTGTCGAGATTCTCTTCCAAGGCAAACAGCTGTCTGGGGAGCCAGGAGGGCATTTTGGGAAGCAGCACTTAACTCTTCATGGTCACCGGGAGGCCATCTGCGAGGTGATCACTCGAACGCACTGGCTGATGAGCAATTTCACAGCTGAGAAGAGCTCACGGCGTTTTCACAAAAAGCACCCCGTTTACTCCCAGACTGATTACGCAGTCACCGGGAGACTGACTCATCAGCATGGCAGCCGCACACTTTGGGGCTGAAGATGTACCCCTTACAGACACTTGTTAGTTTCCTCAGAATGCCATAACAGAGGGCCACTGTCAGGGTGGCTTGAAGCAGGAGAAAGGCCTCGCCCTTTCAGAGGCTGGAAGCCTGGCATCAACGTGTCGGTGGGTCCAGGCTCTCTTGGAGACTCTGTGGACTCGACCCTTGCCCCTTCCAGCATCTGGGGCTGGCCGTCAGTCCTCGGGGCTCCTGGGCTTGCAACTGCATCCCTCTGATCTCTGCCTCCGTGGTCACGTGGCATTCTCCTTGTGCATTTCTGTCTCTACGTCCAAATGTCCCTGTCCTTATAAGGACTCCAGTCCTATTGGATTAGGGGTCCGTGCTACTCCCTCATGACTTCTTCTTAACTTCGTTAATTACATCTGCAGCACCCCAGTCCCAAATAAGGTCACATGCTGCGGTGACTGGGGGTGAGGACCTCGACCCACCTGGGACAGGAACTCATGTCAACCTGTGACCGACACGCCTCTCAGGTAACAGAACTCGCCACTGAAGGGAAATGCAGAAACAGTACCTGATCTTGAGGCTTGAAGTTTCCCCCGGCACTGAGATTAAATCCCAGATACCAAACTATCACCCCAAATGTGGCTTCTGCTTACCCCGCCCTCTCTCCCCTGCTCCATTCACAGACTTGTGCACCTGTAACCCGTCCAATGCGTTCAGCACAGGGGTTCCTTCTTTCTTAAATACACGTACCCCCTGCGTGTCACCATCCCCCCTGCGTGTCATCTGGCTAACCCTCCAAGTCTCTGTGTGACAGGCTAGGTTGGGTATCTCTGCTCCCCTACAGTCATTGCTTCCGGTTTTAATTCTCTATAACATCCAGGCATCCACTCACGACCACCATAACTGGCTCTGTTGTATCTGTCTCCCGTCGCCATCTGGATGCTCCATGAGGATGGAGATCTTGAATGCCTCGCCATCCCCAAAGGCCTGGTACCCACACAGGGGGCAGGCACTCCCAAATAGATCTGGTCGGATGGACAGAGAGAGGGATGAGTCTTGAAGTCATCAACTCAAGAGTGGCATTGTTGGGAAAGCTGTACTTCCCGGATACAGGTTTTCCTGCTCTCTGGAAGTTCATTTTATGCTACTTTGCTTTCACAAAAGACCTGCCTTAGGACCTGTATTCATCACGAGAAAGAAACCCAAGGAGGATTTTCGCTTTTGCAAAATGCTCATTACTTCTTTGCTTCACACCATTCTGGCTCACGAAAGGTTTCACAGGAATGTTCTGCAGGTGACCTTCTAATTCCAAAGCTCCCTCTAAGACTCTAGACCCGACTCTATAGCATAGGAAAGAGGACAAAAGCCCTGGATCTTAAGAGAAACATATGTCACCCCGGCCCTTCCTCCCTCTTGGTGATGCTGTGTCAGCCAGGTAACTTCCCTTGACCATGTTCTTCTCTTTTCCAAAGTAAGAAAATCAGATGCTGCCTCCTCCCAGGGTTGTTATGATGAGGATGTACGCTTCGACACCCGCAGGTGCTAGATGCATACTGAGGCTGGGAAGGGTCTCTAACTGGTCAAAGACATGTCAGCCTTGGGATGACTGAACCCAGTCAGGAATCAGGGCTTTTGGAAAATACTCTCCCTTCTAAGGGCCCTGTGTTTCCCATTCATTCATTACACTTACAGAAATACCTAGAGTAGCAGTTTACAAACTGAGTTTCAAAGAAGGGTCCCAGGATCCCCACTGTCAGGGGACAGGAGGAAGGGATGGGGACAGGACACCAGGCCCCCTTCCGCATACAACCCAGAACAACTCTGCTTCTCTTTTTTTTTTTCATGTGTATTTCACATATTTTCATGCTGATGCTGTTATTTGGAAAAAAAGGACTCTCCCCATTCAAAAGGAGAAACAAATAAGTAAAATGCCCAGCATCAGAGTTTTCACAGCTGCCCCCTAGGAGCAAACGTGTAGCAAGGAGGACGTGTGGCATGGGAGTGACGGGGGAGGTCAGGAGAGGACCCCAGGAGCACCATCCGGAGGATGAGAAGAAGGGCTGACCCCACCACTTTGAAAAGTTCCTGAGATGAGAATTAGCAAAGGCCATGCCAGGGGTGGCAGGTATGGTCCCTAGTTGGTGGCTCCCCCATACCAATGTTGCTTAAACTAGGATAGAATTTTTAAAGCATTTCCTCTATTGCCAATGCGTTAAAAACTGAAACTGCCCACAGAAACCTATGTCCGGTTTCTCTGGGGAAATCTGGATCATCTGGTGACACTTCGTCCCCTTCCCATAGAGCAACAGTTGGCTGGAAGTGAGTGGTGGCCACTGTCTTTAGAAAGGGTGGGTGCTCTGTGTTTTTCCACAGTCCTCACCCCTCCCTACTGCCCCACGCCAAGTACATCCTTTACCCACTATGTGCTCAATCCTCATTTACTGAGGAATGACCAGACCCCTAGCAGGAGGCATTGGGCTTTATTTATTCGTTCAAAGTCTACTTTTCAGTATCCACGATGAGCTACGCCTTGAGGACGCAGAAGCGAACAAGAGGGACAGACATCACCTTTAGGGAGCAGGGAAGCTGACCTCAATCCAATCACACTTTATCTCCTATAGTCTTCAAAACCACCCTGCGGAGGACAATATGGCTATACTCACTTTACATACCAGGAAACTGAGGCTTGAGGATTGTCTTGTGTTTAGTGAAGGAGGCATTTGTGTTTAAGGGTGTCTGAGAATATTTAACAATGGTTATGGGATGGGCACTGACCAATCAGAATACAGATCTGACCAATCAGAACACAGGCCCAGCCAATCAGGAGATAGGCTCAACCAATCAGAACACAAGCCCAGCCAATCAGATTAAACAGCGTTCACAAATGCATAACAGCCGAACATCTGCACTGCTTGTCTGTCTGTATTGCTTCTTACTGGGCAGGGATAATGGTATTTTGTCCATCTGAACAATTTATAGTTTTCAGAGGGTGGTCACAGACTTCCCAACAATCAACATTCCCGTGAGATGGGCAGGGAATCACTGATGCGCCCATTTTCCAGATAAAGAAACAGGGGCTCAGAAATGTTCAGCGATCTAACAAGGGCCACCTTGCCAGGGGTAACAGCTCTGGGAGGAGAACCCCCATCTCCCAACTCTTGGTCCGGAGTTTTTGGCTGTGTCCAAGCAGACTGCAAGTTCTCTGAGGTCGGGGACGGTACCAGACATTTATTTGATGCCTTGACGACACTCAGTGCTACGGTCTGAATGTCTGTGGCCCTCCAAAATTCATATGTTGAAATCCTAACCCCCAATGCGATGGTCTTAGGAAGTGGAGTCTTTGGGAGGTAGACTTAGGTTATGAGGATGGACTCTCATGGATGGAATTGGGTGCATATAAGAGAGGACCCAGATGGCTTCCTGGCCCCCTTCCACCATGTGAGGATACAGTAAGAAAACACTGGCCAGGAGAGGGCCCCCACCAGAACACGACCATGCTGGCACCTCGATCTTGGACTTACCAGCCTTTAGAACTATGAGAAATAAATGTCTTGTTTATCAGCCACCCAGTCTGTGGTACTCTGTTATGGCGGCCCTAATGGACTAAGACACTTAACATATCAGGAATTCAATCAATATTGATGACTCTATTCAGGTATGGTGGCAGGTGGGGTGATGTCCAGCAGAAACCAGTCAGGATCAAAACTGACCAAAACCCAAACACCATACAGTAGTTTCGATGACCACGACACTTAGATAGTGCTTTCTATACTAGGTGCAGCGCTCAACATTCTCTCATTTCAGCTTGGTAACCATTCCACAAGAAAGGCGGAGTATGCCTATTTTAAAGATAGGGAAACTGAAGCTCACAGATGTTAGGTAGTAAATGGCAGAGATAAGATTTAAACCCAAGCTCGTCCGACTCTCAGCTTGGTGTCTGGCCAATAGTGGAATGCTGTTTGTCTTGGGAATGGCACTGAGGCTCTCCCTAGTGCCATGGCTTAACCTTCTCAGGTAGGCTGTGTGCTCTCTAGAGACTCCCAAGGACTGTCAGAGGGATAATAAAAATACTCCTTGTCAGGGATCACAGAGAAACACAGTCCAACGGAGATGCTTGGAGAACTGAAAGTGTTTTCTGTACAATGTGGAGATGTGTCCCCACCAATTTGGGTAATGAATTAATTTGGCCAGAAGGATGTTCTCAAAACCCCTAGGATAGGGACCTCCGTTATTCATTACTACTATAATGGACACTGGTTATCAGCTTCCCTGGCATTCATTCTCCATTCTTAGACAAAACCCACAATTTCTAAGCCCAAAAGTAAAGATCACAGCCCAAGATTAAGCTAATATGTTAACCTCCCACCTGTTTGGCCCCACTGATTGGTTTAGAGGTGAGCACATGGTCATGCTGGTTGAATCAGTGAAACTCAGACCTAAACAATCTCATTCTTCCTGCTCTGGACCAGAGCAGGGAAGGGACTTCTGAGGTCATCTGACCACCACATGTAGCCAAAAAGTGAAACCACCCTGGAGAAGAGCCAAATTTAAAAATACAGAGAGATCAAGACTGGACATGCACTGAGTCCGTTGATCCAGCCATACCTGAAGCCTATACAACCCCTGGGCTTTTCAGTTACATGTGCCAATAAATGACCTTCCTACTAAAACAAACAAACAAACAAACAAAAAGCTCGACTTGTATTGTTTGTCACTTGTAAGTGTCAGGCTCTATGTTAGTACTACTACCACTATACAGGGATAAAGACCTGTCTGTTTCCAATCAACAAAATGGTTTTTGGCAGTTTTGCTTTGAATGGCCATTTCTTTGGTCAGTTAAGGCAGAAGACCATGCATAATATCCCAAAGACTGCATCAAAGTCCAAGGACTTCAGTTCCTGCCTCGATGATGCCAAATTCAGTCAGCTTTGTAGTTCTGGAGGATGACAGAGTCCTTTCTCCTTTGTCCTCTAAAACCTGAGCAGCTGAAGGCCCCCAGCACTGGCTGCCCAGCGAATGCTCAAAAATGTCCATTCAAAAATATTTATGTGGGCCAGCTCCATGCACAGCACAATGGAGACAGTTACAAGCGAGAGCAATGTGGTCACAGCTCTCGTGGAAGTGATACTGGGAGGAACAGGACATTAAAGAAATAGCTGCGGATTGTGATAAATGTTTCAGAAGGAAAGTGCAAGAGGTGAGAGAAGACGTAACTGACATAACTTGGGAAGTTAGGAAATGCTTTCCAAGGTAGTGGTGATTAAGACAAAGGGATAGCAATGACAGGGTGTCCAGTCACCCATGAGTGCAAAACAGAAGAGAATGCAGTTCACTTAAGATCATGGTAGAATCTTAACCTGGGTTTGGGAGCCTGATCACTTTGGTGGACTGGATATGGAAAGATCCACTTGGAGACTACTGAGTAGTCTGGACCAGGGTGTGGTGATAGAGGAGGAGATGGAAAAAAACTGGAAGAACAGAACTCACAATCTATAACCCATGACACAAATCTGGCCCCTTGCCAGATTTTGTAAATAAAGTTTTATTGGAACACATCCACTTTATTGGAAGACGATCTATGGCTGTTTCATGCTTCAGGGCAAAACTGAGTAGTTGTCTTCGAGATCATACGGCCTGCAGATCTGAAAGTATTTACTACCATGGCCTTTACAGAAAGTCTGTCAACCATGATTTAGAAGGTCAGCCAGACAAGACTTGGAAATGGGGCATCGTGGAAAGGTAGGGCCACAAATCACATTGGATAAAATACAGACTTGGTCAGTTGGATAGATGTACAAGAGGGGGCCACCAGAGATGAATTAGTTTTATTGGGGATGGAAACAAATTTGATTAAAACAAGCACACCAGACCCCGACCTTCTGTCTCACGGAAATGTGGTCAGGCCAAATTATGTACAGAGAGCACGTGCAACCTGAAGTCTGAGGGTACCATGGCTTCTAGCCTTGGCTCAACTAGTCTCTTCTAGTCTCTGATGTGTTATGTAACCTGAAGCCATGTGTGGATTTCTCCTCTTGGAATATGCGCTTCTTCATCTACAGAATCGGGATACAGGAGCCCGGGCAAGGAATAGGAATGGCACTTGCACACCGCATAGTTCTATAGCAACATTACTCGCTACTTCTTCTCTTGTTGCTATGAAATCGGTTGAAGTACTCAGCAGGGATGAGGGGGGAGGATGTTACTGGGACAAAGGTACAGTCAGACATACGTCCTGATGACGGGCAATGGGACTGCCCAGGCCAACAATGCGTACCTGACTGAGGACCAGGACTCACTCCAAAAGATACAAAGGACCCCCTGACTGTTAATGCCAACCACTTACCATCCAATTTTTGCTGCCACAATTCCTGGCGGGAGCAATCATAACAAAAGGTCTGAGGTTGTCTACTGCATGCTGAGCCCAAGCAGTTTGCGCTAGGGCAAGAACTGCAAAATTACAGAGAAGAAAGGGCTGATGATAACCCAGAAGTTGTCTCGCCTAGAACATTCATAACCACATGCGTGCAACACATACACACACACACACACACACACACACACACACACACACATTAACTGCCGTCCGTACACAAAAGGTGTCACTTTTTTTTTTTTAAGATTTTATTTATTTATTTGATAGAGATCACAAGTAGGCGGAGTAGCAGGCAGGTGGAGGGGAACAGGCTCACCACTGATCAGAGAGCCCGGTGCAGGGCTCGATCCCAGGACCCTGAGATCATGACCTGAGCTGAAGGCAGAGGCTTTAACCCACTGAGCCACCCAGGCGCCCCAAGGTGTCACCTTTTTTTTTTTTCTTAAAGATTTTATTTATTTGATGCAGAGAGAGAGAGAGATCACGACTAGGCAGAGCAGCAGGCAGAGAGAAAGGGGGAAGCAGGCTCCCCGCTGAGCGGAGAGCCCGATGTGGGGCTCGATCTCAGGACCCTGAGATCATGACCCGAGCTGGAGGCAGAGGCTTAATCCATTGAGCCACCCAGGCACCCCAAGGTGTCACCTTTTAAAAAAAGTCCTGGTTTACTTCCTCTGGAGCATGTTCAGTAGCCGCAAAGCCTATAATTTTGCAATTATCTTGGCAATTATCTTGGCCATTATCTTGGCAATTATCTTGGCCAAGATCCCTTGGCATCTTGAGGGAGAAAACTACTAGTTGGGCATCAGGAGATCCAAGTTCAAACCCCAGTTCTGAAACCCTGGGCAAATTCCTTCTACTTTCTGGCCTCAGTTTCTCCTTCTGTAAAATAAGAGCTTGGACTCAGTGACTTCTGAGTCCCCTATCAGTTCTGATCTCTATGATTTTAGAACAGAATTTAAAAATTGGGAGCCCCAAGACGGAATATAACCCACCAACCTATGGGATTTTTTTAATAGCATCTCAAACGGGGTTAAAAGATTTTTCACTGGGTGCTGACATTTTAAAATTGGGAGATTTCTCCTAACATCATGATCTCAGGGCTCCTGGGTGGCTCAGTGGGTTAAGCATCTGCCTTCGGCTCAGGTCATGTTCTCGGGGTCCTGGGATCAAGCCCTGTGTCAGGCTCCCTGCTCGGCGGGGGGGAGTCTACCTTTCCTTCTCCCTCCCCCCCCACTCCCAGCTGTGGTCTCTCTCTCTCAAATAAATAAATAAAATCTTAAGAAAAAAAAAAAAGTCATGATCTCTGACTTCTTTGGAAAAAATGCAAACACCAGGTCCACAAAGAGGGGAACCACCAAGAAGAACATACCCCAGAGGAAGCAGACGTCATGTGAAAACCGCCGAGCCTGGGTCTAACACAGAGAACCACACACAAACCCAACTCCAGGAACACTCCGTGAAGAAGTTGGTCCCCACTCTTCAAAGACATCAGAGTCACAAGCAACAAAGAAAGGCTGAGGAGCTCTCTTCAAGCCCGACGCAAGCACGTAATACAATATGTGATCCTGGATGGGCTCCCGTGCCGGGAGAATGAAATGTTGTGAAAGATGCTATTGAGACAATTGCTGAAATAGGAGTATGGTTCGATGAAAGTCTTGAGTCAACGGCAAGGTTACTGAACCTGGTACCTCTGTGTGGTTATGTAAGAGTATATATAGACGACCCACAGCCCCAAATGGTTCACAAAAATGAGACGGAACATGAGGTGGGGGGTTACAGAGGAAGCAAACACAAGCAAATGTTAAAAAATGGATGAATCCCAGTAAAGGGAGGTGGGTACAGGAATCCTTTGTGGTGTTCTTGCAACTTTTCTGTAAGTTTGAAATTATTTCAAAATGGAACTTAAAAAAAAAAAAAGGTTGTTGTATAACCGAGTGATTCTCAAATGTTAGTGCGCAGAATCCCCTGGAGGTTTGGTGAAAATTCAGACTGTTACACCCTCCCCAGAGTTTCTGATTCAGTAGGTCTGCGAGGGGGTAAGCAAGAGTTTGCATTTCTAACAAGCTCTCCGGTGATACAGACGCTGTTGGCCCGGGACACACTTTGAGAAGCTTAAACAGTGGAAGTGACTCTCAAAAGAACAAGACACAGAAGGAGTTGTTAAAAAGCAGGACTGAGGGGCGCCTGGGTGGCTCCATTGGATAAGCATCTGCCCTTGGCTCAGGTCAGGATCCTGGGGTCCCGGGATCATGCCCCGCATCAGGCTCCTTGCTCAGTGGAGAGCCTGCTTCTCCCTCTCCCTCTGCTGCTCCCCTTGCTTGTTCTCTCTCTCTCTCTCTAATAAATAAAATCTTAAAAAAATAAAATAAAAACAGGATTGACAGAGGGATGGTACAAAGGACTAGTGCCCACCATGAACCTTTTTGGATTTTGTTTCTAGGTATATACAATTTAATGCCTAGAAGTGCCTTGACCAGCACCTGCCTGCTAAGGAGCCGGTATGTGCTAAGGACCTGCCTGCTGGTATCAGAGTTCCTGAAATGCAGCAAAGATTCCAGGCTACAAGAATGCTTCCTGCATCTGCCAGGAGCAGGGGGCAGGGGGCAGGGGGCAGGGGAAGAGAAGGAGAAACAGCATTTTTACCTGTTTATTATGGGGGAAGAAACATTCTTTGGAGGACACTCTGATGCAGCCTATAGGTTCCCCCTTGAAACTGCCGCCACTGAGTCAGGTCAGACACAGACTTCTCAAAATCCCAAAATTCTGAGACGAGAACAGGGTTCAAGCAGCCAACTTCTGTCAAGACATGCACTCCTCCTCGTCCTCTTCCTGGGGGTAATGAACCTTGGCCTCGAGCCTCATTAAACCCCATTATATAATCACCCCCATCCCGATGGCTGGTTTCTTGGGACTATACAGTTCAGCTTCATTAGTCTTTACTGTTACCTGCTGTCTCCCTCAACAAATCAGCCTTCTGACTCAGCCTCGAGGCACACGGGGCCGGGCCCTCAATGGAGGGTCAACTCTTTGTTGCCTTGGGTCCAAGAAAAAGCACTGGGAAATGCTCAGCGAGGAGATAAGGAGAGCGCACGGTGACACAGGGCAAGGAGAGGGCATGCCATCTTTCAAGGCGCCCCGTGAAGGACAATATTTTCTAAGACTGGGGCCCTGTATAAAACTCCGGCTGGGGCCATTAGGACCAAGAAGGGGCCGTCTGGGAATCATCAGTCACCTGGTCCCTTTGCTAGCTACAGCCCTGAAGTCCTAGACCCCCAGAGACAGCTAAAAAAAAAAAAAAAAGAAAAAAAAAAAAAAAACCACCCAGAACCCTGCAGGTGGTAAAAAGTAGCCTGTCATTCCTCATCTTCTACCAAAGATGTCCAGGAAAAATGAATTGCAGAAGCTGTGTGCAACTTACTCTTCTGTCCGTTCTCTGCAGCTGCCTAGCCGCCCCCACCCCCCACCCCACCCCAGCACAGCTACCACCTGGGACAATGGATCCCCTGCATATCAACAACCAGAGTCTGGCAAGGTGACAATTTGCCAGCCCGTGTGGGGGCTGCTTTCTGACTGAGCACAGCATGCGGATAAACAGGAGGCATCCTTGGAGCAAGGCTGACCCCCACAACACAATCCCCCAATGAGGCCAGGGTGTGAGAAGGGAAACTGGGACAAGTTAAGGCCCTTACTTGAGCAGAGAGGTCTCAGCCAAGACAGTATGGCAGCTGCGTCCCTCAGCATTACAGAACGGGGGATTCAGGACGAGCGCAAACTCTGCTTCCTACCTGCCCTTGTGATCTCGGGCCAGCTACCCAAACCCTCCCAGCCTCAGTTTCCTCATTGGCAAAATGGGGATAAGAAGAGAAACTACCTGATGGAGAACCAGGAAGCTTATATAATACAAGTAAATTGCTTTGTCTGAATGAACAGCGCCTGCAACCTTGTCAACGCACAATAAATGCCAATTGCCATTATTATCGTCATTTGCAATCATTGTTACAAGCGATCCTACCATAGGACAAGCAGAAGAGTTGCCAAACCTACTCTTTATTGAGACTTAGTACTCTAAGCACCAGCCCCTGCGCTGGGAAACTTACACCCATTCCTCATTTTGCCTTCACTACACGCTCGCCAGGTTGAAACAGACACAGGGGGTTCAGTGAGTGCCCAACGATATGTCAGCAACCGCTCAGTTGCTATATTCCCCAAATCACCTCCACCACCCACTAATGAATGATGAGGAGTCATCACTCCTTCCCATCTAGACAGTATGTTTTTTATTCCGAAGAAGACTCTTTACTGGGAAATACAGTGGCCGCCTGATACCCTACATGGAGCCACCAGCACACAGCTGGTTGGACCCAAATTGGTCCATGGGTAGAGGGCATCCTATCAGACACCATCTGGGCCACGTGGCATGCCCCAGCGAAACAGAGAATAAATGCAGCGAGCATGGGGAGCTCAGTCCATTGTTCTCTACTTCTTTGGGAGGTAGGTTCCCTCCTGAGTCACCACCTTCCATGCAGAGCAGAAGGGTTTAACAAATTGTGTTTTGTCCGTGGTTAGCCTTCGAGAAGGTTCCTCTGTAAGCTGGGCCTCCTGACTCTCCTCTCCTTTGCCCTGCTCATCACTCCCAGACCAGGGACATAGAGAAAGCCCAAGGAGGTGAAGTCCTTCTCGTGGCCCTTCGGAGGAGGCTGGGCACCTTGAGTGTCTGAGCCTTGACCACTCTACAGCCAGATCTGTCTAATGCTGTCCCCAGGCATCCCCAGCAGGCATCCCCAGTGGGGGTAACGAGATGGCAGATCACCACTCTTCACATCAGCCACGGCCAGAACTGACGGTGACAAAGGGGTTGACAGCCTCTGCCTCGCAGGGACACGCATCAGGGGCTCCCTCCGCTGGGTTAGAGAGAGGAAGGCTGGCACTGGGACCCAAAGGCAGAAAGGTCTCTTCTGAAGCTCAGAATAGGGGGAGAACAGGACTATTACAAGCAAGAGGGGACCAGAGACTGACCCCTGTATCCTCCCAACCATCCCAGCCCAGAGTCCTCAAACCCACACTCTAAGTGGTCAAAAGATTTGCCCAGGTAAAGGTCACTGGCTTAGCCTTAGAATCACCGAGTTCCTAAGCTCCAGACCGGACCCTTGTGGAGTCTTTTATTATGCAGTTGGGGAAACTGAGACCCAGAGAAAGGAATTTGCTTCACCAAAGAACAGGGATGCAGGCTAGAGTTGAATTGGGATTCAAAATGTACCATGTGGGCAAGATCATTCCCCCTTTTGAATCTCCGTTTCCTTATCTATGGAATGGGAATTAGAAAGCCTGCCTCTACGTTTGTGGCAAGCTTTAACTGTGACGAGGCAGGGACAGAGGTTACACAAGCAATTGGTGGCATCACGGAGACTCTAACAGAAAGCTTCTCATTTCCTAACCTGGAACCTATTCTCAGGGCTGCCCCCTGTTTCTGTCATTTGTTAGGATCAATGAAAATGGGACTGGTCCATGGGATTCCAGCTAACATTTGGGGACACCCTTGTTCTCCTACTGAGACCCAAATGTTGACTTTCCTTCCTTATGGTAGACCAGAGGGCGACCTCTCTGCCTCCGAGGACCAGGACAGTCCAAAGAGGCAATGGTGCTTCTCTGGCCTCTTAGTGTTAAGGACTGATTTCATTAAGGACTTTGCTCCTGGCCACAAGCAAGAGAAGAAGCCTCTCCTGTCCCATGGAGACCAGGGCAGGCAGGAAAAGTTGGGAGCCATGGTGAATCCTCATAAAACTTTCTGGCAGGAGAGGAAGGGTCAAAATGTGCACATTGGTGGTTTTTTAAGCAAGCTGAAGATGTTTTTATCCTGGACAGAGCTAAAGGGCAGAGCTGTGGGCCAGCCCCCAGGGATGATGATACCCAGAGACAGATGGCTGCTGGAGGCAGCCACCCGGGCTCCTGCCAAGGTAAATTCCAAGTACTCTTAGGGCCATGGGGAATCATGGCGGGGTGGGGGGCAGTTAACTGAAAGGCATTCACCCACAGCCCTCAAATTAATCAGAAAGTCAGAGGATGCAAATACTGCTGGGGAAAAGGAGCTGATTAACATCGCCACGACAGCCACCGTGTATAAAGCAGCTACTATGCACCAGGCCTTGTGCAGGTGACTTGACACACAGGAGCCGATCTAATCCTCATAACCACCTATGGAGGGTGTCTACTGTGAGCCCATTTTACAGATGAACAAACTGAGGCTCAGAAGGGCTCTGTACTTGCTCGGGGTCAGGCACACTGCTCCAAAGGACACAGAACTGGGACTGGCCCCCAGCATCACCCTCCCGGGCCGTGACATCCTGTCTCGCCCGCTGTTATGACACATTTGCTACATCCTCACCCCGCTGGTCCTTATCTAGGCTCCCAGGACACCCTCACACTGCCACACAGGCCCACCCCCACTGAGGAATTCTGGTCTCTCTGACAGTGATTTCTCTCGACAAAGTAATTAATTAATTAATTAATGGAATTAATAAAAATTAATAAGTTGGCCTTCCGGTGCTGCTATGCATCAGGAATGCTATTTTCGTTTGCTTAATACAGGGCCTGTGCCCCCTGGGCAGTGAGACCAGCCAGGCTCTGGAATTTCTCCTAACTGATGTCCACACGGGTCTCTTCTGGTTCTGGGCCCTCAGCAGACTCCTACAGGGACACACACTGCCCACGTGTGGACCGACTTCACCATTCCACCCAGGCCAACCATCCGGGGGGCTATGACAGCTCTGAGCCCAACGGTCTGGACACTGGACACCGGATTGGAGGTTTTGTGTGCATTTTCCCAGAGAGAGAAATAACAGATTTCATGAAATTCTCCAAGGGTCCACAGCCTCCCGAAAAAAGTTCAAAAAGCCCCATGTAAATAACAGAATAGAATCCTACCTCCAGAGAAAGGCACCCCGATGAAAGTCGAGGGATCTTGGCTCAAATCATGTGGATGGCGAAGCGTACCCATTTCCGGAGTCAGGGGGAACCACCTTCAAACCCTGGCTCAAGGACTCAACAGCTGCGTGAGTTTGCCAAATTCTTTGATGTCCCTGAGCCTCTGTTTGCTCATCTATACAATGGGACTCACTCATCCGCACAATGGCTTGTCGTAAAAACCAAACGAGGTTGTGTGTGTGGGTGAAAGGCATGACCAGGCGTTCAGTAAACATTGTTTATCATTAATCAGAACAGCGGCATCATCACCCCGGGGGCTGTGTTGGGGCCCTGAGTTATTTCCGTCCCGTTCCAGCAGCACGCCCCTCCTCATGAATTCCCAGTCCGTAAGAGCCGGTGTCTGAGCTGCAGGACTGGTTGGGCTTTCTTCAGGGGCTCCCCTCTGACCACATCTGTGCCTGTTCAGCAAAATGGGCCTCTGGGCAGAGAAGATGAAAAGCCTTCTGAAACCTCAGCCCTTGATCACCAGAAAGTTCCATTTCCGCTCCAAGTAATAACCACTTTGTCTCCAGCAGAAATTCGTGGGAGCAGAATGTAAAACACCCCAGGCCACGCTCAACCCAGTTTGAACCCACATACATCTTTGAAATGAAAGGTGATCCGTGCTGACCTGAGTTGAGGGGGGTGGGAATTACAAAATTTAATCATAGATGCTGATCCACAGCGGCCCAAGAAAAATCCTAGGACCGGGCAGCTGAGAAGCAGAGAGAAAAAGCTGATGTTGCCTTTCATGCCCTGTCTGCCTGCTTCCCTCTGTCATCCCTACACACCTGCAGGCAAAAAAGAGTAGGGATGCGGGACCAATGACAACAGCCTGCCAACCTCCCTGGGCTAATGACGCCCCTTCCCTTCAAAACCATCCCAAGGGGCGGGAGTGGCTCAGATGGGAGGCGAGTGAGCCTTGTTCAAAGCATTTCATGAGCATTTCTCGAGAGAGAACAGGGAGCGTGCACCTGGCTGATGAGAAGGTGCAGCGGCCCCGGCGGCCCCGGCGGGTGACTTACTTGCAGAGAAGTTGGCCTCGGTGTGGACAGGAGGGGTGGAGGGCAGGAAAGGTGCATGTCCCACAAAGAAGGAGCGGAGGGAGCGCTCCGACAGGAGGGGGGAGCGTTGCTGAGAAGGAATATTCTCGCAGCTGCCCACGCTGCTGTGAATCTTGAGGTTCAAAGGTTTGCTTTTCTTCTTGGCTCTGAAAGAGACAGAAGAAGAAGAGAAGGGAGTGTGACTCCGCTCTGGTGTCCCCTCCTCCAGCAAGGCTTCCCTGATACTCCCTTCCCTCCCCGCCTGAATTGGGTGTTCCTCTTCAATTTGTCTACAACATTCTGAGTGTATCCCTGGGGCTGTACTTCCCTATTTTCCCAAATTTGTTCTTTTAGTTTTTGTCCCCCAAGTGAACTATGGGTCTTTGAGGGCAATGATTCAGTACTGTTCATTTCCCTGTCCTGGGCAATTAGCACAGAACTTGGCACACAGTAGGTGCTCATTAAAAGCTTATTAAACGACCAGTCTGGGTCATGACTGGCACGTAATCCTGCTGCACTCTAACTCCTTGAGGGCAGGAACCCCGTGGTTTTTGTTGTTGACTCTCTCAGCCCCTGGCTTGGCACCAGCTGAATGGAATGAACCATTGGAGCTGCTCTGGAAACACTTTTCCCCCTCCCCCTGCTTGGGTGATCAGTTTAAGAGAGTGTGATTTAGAAGAGGATCCCAAATTAACTACTCTGCACCCCCCCTCCCGCCTCCCCCCACCGCCCCATTCGCGTCTGGCCCGGAGTTGGGCGCCACCTTGCGGCCAGAGCGAACCCTCCTTGCAAACTTTGTCCCTTCTAGATGGAGAGCCCAGGAAGGTGCCTTAATTAAAGACTGGAGGCCTCCCACACACGCAGCCTAAAAGTCACCCTCCTCAGGAGGCCTGCTGCTCATCAGCTTTAAGGAATCCAAGCGCACCTGCAGAGTCTCTCCCTCCCAGGGCTTCGGCTGGCAGCCCTGCTTATTATATCCCTAGGGGTCTGCAGCAAGGCCCAGGAAGGCACTTCCCATTAGAGCCGCGTGCGTTAGCTGGCTCTCCCTGCCCATGGCTGCAGAGGAGAGGGAAACAAGGGAGTGGCATTTCATTCCACAAGTCTCCCGTGGTGGAGATTCAAAGAGGCATCTACACCGAGGCAGGATAATTTTGGAGTTAGACTCGCCAACTTTGGGGACGGGGCGGGGAGGGGGGCGGCGCTCAGGTCCTGATTGGGACCTCAGCAAAGTGATCTCTTCTCGTTGTGCCTCAGTTTCCTCACCCGGAAGATGGGGAAAATAACAGCACCCATGTAAGAAGGATGCCGTGGCAGATCTATGAGATCACGTGCTTGGCACAGGGCCGGGGGACTGAACGAGGGTTCGGGTGACCCGTTATTAACATCACTATGAGCAGGTTAAACTCGGTGTCTGTATAGCATGGAATTAACCTGGAAGAAGCCAGGAGCCATGTTTTTCACCTGAAACCTTCAGCAGCTCTCAACCCACCACTATCCTTGGCAGACAAATAGGATATAGTCATACCCTCTGGCAAGAGATACCATCATTATTTCCAAAACACTGACGGCAGCCTTGAGGCACTGGGCCATCAAAGGACAAGGCCAGATCCCTTGTATAAGGAGAACCAAGTCCAACTCAGCACAAGTTTAACAGTAGCTCAGTGACGGTGGACCGTCAATTTGCTTTACGAACTCAAGACCACAGATGAAGCAGAGAAGGGGTATATATAAATAAATGTGAGTTGGACAGATGCATGGGTAAAAAGCTTGATGGACAGATGGATGGATGGAAGGATGGATAGATGGATGAGTGGATGGATGGAAAGAAGGAAGGAGGGAAGAAGGGTAGGGAAGAAGGAAGGTAGGTAAGGTAGAAGGGAGGAAGGATGGATGAATGGATGAGAAAATAGACAAAGGATGGATAAACGGATGAATGGATAAAGAAAAGGGATCCGAGGATGGATAGAAAGATGGATGAAAAGGATGAAGGATAGAAGTTGGGTGGATGGATGGAGAGGTAAAGAAGGAAAAGAGGATGGGAGGATAGAAAGAGCAGAGGAAAAGAGAGTGGGAGAAAGAAATTCGGGGGTGAATGGCTATTTGATCAGAGTAGGTGACAGGACATCATACATCACTTCCTGCCCACCGAGGAAGCCTTCATGGGCAGAAGGCGGGATTCACCTTTGCCATCTGCCCTCATTACCCGGCATGCTCAGAGGAGAAAACAGACACAAATGACTGTGACTGTGTAAGATTCAGTGCCTATTTTGTAGTATATCCTGCAGGTGTAATTAAAAAGAACATCTTTCCATGATCGCAGGATATTAGAAATCTATTACATAAATGTCTTCCCTGGAATCGGGGCCAATTCTGGGGAAAGCAGCCAACTAAGGGGGCACAAAGCATCGGCAAAGGCAGCTCCATCCTTTGGAGGCCGTATGAGCCCCGGATGGACCATGCTGCTGTCCGCACAGGCGGGCAAGTCAGAGGTCCCTGACTCGGCTCTGGGGCTGTGCTGAGGGCAGCACCAGAGCTGGGCTCAGCCAAGGCTGCACGTCCATGGCAGGAAGACACCCGGCTTAGGGGCCATTCATCTGTGCTTAGGGAAAATGCACGCTGTTTCACCAAGTACAGCAAAGGATTATTCATTCTAGGGTTGGAATCTAGCAAAGTTCTTCTGACCTTTCTGAAGCCTAATTTGCAGACACTACATCTGAACTAAAAGGGTCCTGAGAACCCTTACTTCTACAATTGGTTCATTACTCTCCATCTCCAGCCTTCCAGCTCTGGTCCAAGCCACTTTCCACCCTCATTTCAGCTGTCACCACCATCACTGTGCCTGAATCAGACCCCCAATCCCACTTTTTTCCTTTTTTTTTTTTTTTTTTTTCTT